>NW_016910571.1:0-21731 GCF_001483705.2 Eufriesea mexicana
TGAGATATGTTACGTTAGGGTGTGTTACGGTTGGTTATGTTAGGAAAGGCTACATTGACTTCTGTGCTTTACACTGCTATTACTTGAGTTTCTGTTGTCCCCTTCACTCTACTGCATTCTGCTTGGCTCTGGGGAAGCCAGGAACAGTGGTCGCGGCTCGTCATGTTGAGTTATGCTACGTTCGGTTAGGTTAGGTTAGATCTGGTTAGGTTAGAGTATCTACGGCCTTTGTGCCTTATACTGCAATGCGGTGGAATTCGGCGCTCTAATATGCATTAATATGCATTGCTTAGCTCTGGGGAGGCCAGAAGTATTGGACTCGCCACGTCATGCTCGGTTGAGCTATGTTTAGGCTGGTTAGGTCAGAATATGTCTGACCCTTGTGCTATGAGCCGCAATGCGGTGGATTTCTGCGCACTGCGGTACTCTAGTATATTCTACTCGGATCACGGGAGGCCAGCAGTAGTGTCCTCGGCAAGTTATGTTGAGCTATGCTTAGTTTGGTCATATTGCGTCTGGTGACATTAGGATACGATAGTCTAGGCTTTTGTAATTTACACGCCTATCCGCGGATTTCTGCGCTCTACTGTGCTGTAGGATATTCTGCTTGGATCTGGGGAGGCCAGCAACAGCGGTTTCGGCACGTTAGGTTGAGTTATGTTACGTTTCGCCGTGTTGCCTATAGTGAAGTTAGGATGCCTAGAACTATATGTTGTACACAGCTATCCGCGGGTCTGTGCGCTCTACTGTGCTCCAGTGTGTTCTGCTTGGCGCTGGGGATGCTAGCAGTAGTGGTCTCGGTACGCCTGACTGGGTTTTGGTACGTTTGCTTATGTTACGCTTGAATATCTTAGGATAGAGTACCTTAGACTTGTGAGTCATACGCAGCTATTCGACGGATTTCTGCGCTCTACAATGCTCGTCTATACTATGCTCGATTCTGGGGAGGCCAGCGATAGTGATCGTGGCATATTATTTTGAGTTATGTTATGTTTTGTTAGGAGAGGTTTGGCTGTGTCTGGATATGGTAGCTTCGACTTTCGTGCCATACAGAGTTGTTCGTTGGATTTCTGCGATCTACTCTCCTCTTCTATATGTTGACATGCTCTGGGGGTGCCAGCAGCGGTTGTCGCGGCACGTCATGTTGAGTTTTGCTACGTTTGGTGAGGTTAAGTTAGGTCAAGTTAGGTTAGGAGACATTCGACTTTTGTGCTTTTCACTACAATGCGGTGAATTTCTGCAATCTAGTGTGCTCCAATGTGCCCGGCTCGGCTCAATGAAGGCAATGAATAATGGTCGAGACGCGTTATGTTCAATTATGCTACGTTTGGTTAGGCTATGTTATGCAAGGTCAGGTTAGGATATCTTCGACTTTTGTGCTGTACACTGCAATTCGTTGGATTTTTGCGCTCCACATCGATCTAATGTACTCTGCTTGACACTGGGGAGGCGAGAAATAGCGGTCGCGGGAAGTTTCTGTTAGGTTACGTTTGGTTAGGATCTGCTTGGCTAAGTTTGGTTAGGATAGCTCTGACTCTCGTGCTATACACCGATATTCGGTGGATTTATGTGCTCTACCGTGCTCTACTATATTCTGCTATGCTTTGTGGAGGCCAGAAGCATTGGTCGCTGCACGTTACGTTGAGCTATGCTACGTTTGGTTATGTTAGATTAGGCTATGTTATGCTAGGGTATCAACGGCTTTTATGATATTCACGTCAATGCGGTGCATTTCTGCTCTCCTCTGTGCTCTAGCACATTCTGCTTGTCCCTGTGGGCGCCAGCATTAACGGTCACGTAGTGTAAGGTTGGTTTGTGCTCCGTTTGGATTTGTTATGTTCGGCTATGTTAGGAGAGGATACATAGAATGTTGTGCTGTACACTGTTATTCGGTGGATGTCGGCGCTCTAATGTGCTCTAGTATGCTCTCTTTGTCGCTGGGTAGGCCAGCAATATTGGTCTATTAACATTATGTTTGGCTACGCTACGTTTGGGTAGGTTAGGTTTGGTCATGTTAGGTCAGTGTACGTTTCACTTCTGTGCTATACAATTCAATGCGTTGGATGTCTGCGCACTGCTGTCCTCTAGTGTATTCTGCTTTGCCCTGGGAGGCCAGCTACAGTGGTCTCGGCACGTTGGGCTGTGCTATGCCGCGTTTGGTTATGTTCCGTTTGGTGAGGTTAGGATAGGATAGCCCGGACGTCCGTGCTACAAACTGCTGTCCTCCGATTTTTGCGCTCTATGGCGTTCTAATATATTCTGCTTGGATCTGGGGAGGCCAGCAGTTCTGTCCTCGGCGCGTTAGGTTTGGTTAAGCTGCGATTGAATATGAAAACCATGGATATGTTTGGACAGAATTACTTAGCCTTTAGTGCCGTTCACCGCTGTTCGGAGGATTTCTCCCCTCATACGCGCTCTCATATGCTCCGCATGGATCTGGCGCGGCCAGTAATAGTGATCCAGGCACGTTAGGTTGAGACATGTTACGTTTTGATAGGGTAGGCTGGGGTGGCTTGGTTAGTATTTCTATGACTCTTATGCTATACACTGCTTTTCGGTTGATCTCTGCTCTCTACACAGCTCTACTATATTCTCCGTGACACTGGGGATGCCAGAAGCAGCGGCAGCGGCTGTATGCTCAGTTATGCTACGTTTCGTTAGGCAAGGTTGTGCCAGGTTAAGTTTGGTTACCCACGACCTTTGTAACAAACACAGCTATTCGGTGGAGTCATGCACTCTACATTGCTCTAATATTCTCGGCTCGGCTCTGGCGAGTCGAGTAATAGTGGTCGCGGCACCTTATGTTGAGTCAGGTTACGTTTGGTTAGGTCAGGTTAGTTTGGGCTACGTTTGGTTGGGATAAATTTGTCTTTCGTGCTATACACTGCTGTTCGGTGAATTCCTGCGGTCTGCTTTGCTCTAAAGCATTCTGCTTGGCTCTGGGGATTGCAGCAGCTGTGGTCGCGGCTATTTATGTTCAGTTATGCTATCTTTGGCTAGATTAGGTTAGGTAAGATTATGATAGGATATCCACGACTTTGTAACATACTCGGATTATCGGTGGATTTCTGCGCTCTACATTGCTCTACCACACTCTGCTTGAGTCTGGCGAGGCGAGCAATAGCGTTTGCGGCACGTTAGTTTTAGTTAGGTTACGCTTGGTTGGGTCAGGTTAGGCTAAGTTTGGTTATGATAGCTTTGACTTTCGTGCTACACACTGTTATTCGGTGTATCTCTGTGCTCTAAATAGCTCTAGTACATTCTGCTTGGCTATGGGGAGGCCAGAAATAGTGGCCGCGGCGCGTTAGGTTGAGTTAGGATACGGTCGGTTGTGTTAGGTTACGTTGCTTTAGGCCCGGATAGCTTTGACTGTCGTGCTGTAAGCTGGTATTAGGTGGAATTTTGAGCTCTACTCTGCTCCACTATGCTCTACTTGAATCTGGGGCGCCCAGCAATGGTGGTTGTGGCACGTTACTTTGAGTTATGTTACGATCGGCATTGTTACTATTTGTTATGCTATGAAGCGACGCCTTTAACTTTTGAGCTGTACACTGCCGTTTGGTGTATTTCTGCGCTCTGCGGTGCTATAGTAAGTTCTGCCTTTCTCTGGAGTTCTCAGTAACAGTGGTCTAGGCACGTTAGCTTGTGTCAGTTTACGGCTGGTTATGTCATATTTTGTTGTTATACAACGGTGGCCTTCATTTTAGTGCCATGCACTGCTTTCCGGAGTACTTCGGCGCTCTACTGTAATCTAATATTCTCTGCTTTGCTCTGCGGATGCGAGAAATTGTGTCTGCGGTGCAGCAGTTTGTGTTAGGTCACGTTTGGTTATGTTACGTTTCGTTAAGTTAGGGAAGGACATCTGTGACTTTTGTACTATACACAAATATTCGGTGGATTCCTGCGATCCACCTTGCTCTAATTTACTCTGTTCGACTCTGGGGAGGCCAGTAATTGTGGTCTCGGCACGTTAGTATGATTTATGCTACGTTCGGTTGGGGTATGTTAGTCTAGGTTAGGTTTGTATAACATTGCCTTTCGTTGTATAAACTACTGTTCGGTGTATTTATGCGCGATACATTGCCCTAATACGTTCTGCATGGCACTGGAGAGGGCAGTAATAGTGGCCTCGGCAGGTTAGGATGAGTTATGTTACGTTTGTATAGGTTAGGAATGGAAAACTTTGAACTTTGTTCTGTACACTGCTATCCTTTCGATTTCAGCGTACAGCATTGCTCTGCAATGCTCTGCTTGGCTCTGTGGACGCCAGCAATAGTGGTCTCGGCACGTTGGTTTGAGTTATGCTTCGTTTGGTTGGGTTACGTTAGCTTGGGTTATGTTTGGATAGCTTCGACTTTCGTAGTATACACAGTTGTACGGTGGATGTCTGTTATCAACTGTACTCTAGCGTGTTCTTCTTTGCTCTAGGGAGGCCAGCAGTAGCGGTCTCGACACGTTAGGCTGAGTAAGGATACGTCTGATTATGTTACTCTTGTATAGGTTAGAATAGGGCAGCTTAGACTTGTTAGGCATGCACTGCTCTTCGGTAGATTCGTGCGCTCTACATTGCTCCACTGTAATCTGCCCGACTGTCGTGAGTGTGGCAATAGTGGCAGCAGCACGTTTTGTTCAGTTAGAATGCGTATGGTTAGGTTAGGTTGTATTGCGTTAGGTCAGGATATCTTCGACGTTTGTGCTACGCGCTGTCACCCTATGGACTCCTGCGGTCTACTGTGCGCTACCACAATCTGCTTGTGCCTGGGGACGCCAGGTATAGTGGTCGCGGGAAGTAAGTTTGTGCTGCGTTTCGTTCGGTTAGGCTAGGTTTGGCTATGTTTGGACGGGACATCTTTGACTTTTGTACTGTACACTGCTGTTCGGTGGCTTTCTGCGCTCGACTGCCTCTAGTATATTTTGCTTGGCTCTGGGGAGGTCTGCATTAGTGGCCTCGGCACGCTATGTTAGGTTATGTTGCGGTTGGTTATGTTAGAACGGGATTTCTACGACTTTTGCGCAATACATTGCTGTTTGGTGGCTTTGTGTTCTCTACTGTGCACTACTATAATATGCTCGACCATAAGGAAGCCAGCAGTAGCGGTCATGGCACGGTAGGATGCGTTGGGCTACGTTTGGTAACGGTACGACAGGCTAGAATAGGATAGGATAGCTCTGACTTTGTGTTATACACGGATATTTGGTGGATTTCAACGCCCTAGGTTGCATTACAGCACCCTGATCGGCTCGGGCGAGGCCAGCAATTGCGGTCTCGGCTCTTTAATTTGAGTTAGGCTACCTTTGGTTGGGTTATGTTGGTTTGGGTTAGGTCTGGATAGATTCGACTTTCGCCGTATACACTGCTATTCGGAGGATTTCCCTGCCCTACTGTGCTCTACTACTATTGGATCGACTCTGCGTACTCCAGCAATAGTGGTCGTGGCTCGATATGTTGGGTGGTGCTACGTTTGGTCACTTTACGTTTGGGTAGGTTAGGATAGTGTGGCATTGACTTTTGTGCTAGATACTACGGTGCGGTGTATTTCTGCGCTCTACATTACACTACTATGCTCTGCCCGTCTATGGGAGGCCGGCAATAGTGTTCTCGGCACGTTAGACCTTGTTAGGCATCGTTTGGTTCGGTTATGTTGGTCTAGGTTAGGCTAGGATTGCTTTGACTTGCATGGTATGCACTGATGATGTGTGGATTTCCGCGCCATACTCTTTTCTAGTATGATTCGCCTGGCCCTGTCGATGCAAGCAGTAGTAGTCCCTGCACTTAAAGTTGAGATATATTACGCATGGTTATGTCACGTTTGGTTAGGATAGGGTATGATAATTTTGGCTTTTGCGCTATACACTGCTATTCGGTCGATATCTGCGCTCTGCATTACTCTACTAGCTTCTGCTTGTCTCTGGTGTGGCCAGCAGTAGTGGTCGTGGCACGTTTGTTTGTGTTCGGTTGCGCCTTGTTTGGTTAGGATACGCTGAGTTAGGTTAGGATGGCATTGACATTCGCGCTATACACTGCTCCTCGCTGGAATTCTGCGCTCTACTATGTTCTACTGTAAATTGTTCGATTCTGGGGATGTCAGCAATAGTGATCGCGGTGCGATAATGTGAGTAGTTCCGTATGCTATGTTGCGATTGAATAGGTTAGGAGAGGATAGCATTCCCATTGTGGCATACACCGCTATTCGGTGGATTCCTGCAATCCATATTGCTTTACTACACTCTGCTCGACTCACGGAAAGCCAGCAACAGTGTTCGCGACACGTCAGTTTGTGTTAGTTTACGCTTGGTTGTGTTAGGTTAGGATATGTCTGGTTAGTATAGCTTTGACTTTCGTTTTTTACACACTTGTTCGGTGGATTCCTGCCCTCCACTGTGCTGTACTCCAGCCTGCAAGGCCCTGGGGGGCCAGCAATAGTGGTCGCAGCACATTTGAATGATTCAGGTCACGTTCAGTTACGTTAGGTTCGGATAAGTTTGGATAGGATAGCTTTGACTTTTATGGTGTGAAATGCTATACGGAGGAACTTCGCGCTCTACTGCGCTGTAGCATATTCTGCTTGGCTCTGGCGAGGCCGGCAATCGTGGTCGGGGTATGACAGGTTTTGTTACGTTACGTTTGGTTATGCTACGATTGGCTAGGGTAGGAGACGATGTCTTTGACTTTTGCTCTGTACACTGTTATTCAGTGGATATCAGCGATCTACAGTCCTCCAGAACGTTCTGCTTGGCACAGGGAAGGCCAGCACTAATGGTCTCGGCAAGTTATGTTGGGTTGTGTTGCGGTTGGCTATGTTACGATTTGTTATGTTAGGAAGATACGGCTTTAACTTCTGTGCTATGCACCGCTTTTCGGTGGAATTCTGCGCTCCACTGTGCTCTAATATGGTCTGCATTGCTCTGGGTAGGTCAGCAATAACGGCCTAGGCAAATTAGTTGGAGTTATGTTGCGTTCTGTTATGTTTTTTTGTGATATACACTGCTATTCGGTGGATTCCGGCGGTCTGCTGTGATCTAATATTCTCTGCCACGCTCTCGGGAGGCCAGAAATGGTAGCCGCGGCGTATTAGGCTTGGATGTTCAACGCTTGGTTATGTCGGTTTATGTCAGGATAGGTTAGGATGACTTTGACTTATGTTCTGGACTCTGCTATTCGGTGGATTTCTGCGCTTCACTCTCCTCTAATATGTTCTGCTCGGCGATGGGATGGGCAGCAATAGTGTCCGTGGCACGTCAGGTTGTGTTAGTTTACGTTCTGTTAGGGCAGGGTGGGCTATGCTTTATCTGGATAGCTGTGACTTTCGCGCTAGACATAGTTTTTCGGAGGATCCCTGCCCTCTACTCCGCTCGCCAGCAAAGTGCTGAGCCCCGTGGAAGCCAGCAACCCTGGTTGCGGCAAGTTAGGTTGTGTTCGGCCACCTTTTGTTAGGTTACGTTCGTTTGCGTTAGGACACAATATCTTTGACTTTTCTGCTGCACACCGCGTTTATATGGATTTCTGCGCTCTACTTTTCCCTAGTATGTTCTGCATGACTCTGGGGAGGACATCAATAGCGGTCGCGGGAGGATAGGTTGACACAGATTACGTTCGGTTAGGTCAAGTAATGCTGGGTTAGGTTGGTATAGCTTTGAATTTCGTGCTACACAATTCTGTGCAATGGACCACAGCGCTCTCCTGTGCGATGTCAATCTATGCACGTGTCCAGGGACGCCAGGAGCAGCGGTCGCGGCAATTAGGTTTGAGTAATATTACGTTTGATTTGTCTAGGTTTGGTCAAGTTTGGTTGGTATATCTTTGACTTTTGTGCTACGCACTGTTATTTTATGGCCTTCTACCCACTGCCGTGCGCTGTCACACTCTGCTTGTTCCCTTGGACGCCAGGAATAGTGGTCGCGGCACGTTACGTTGGGTTATGTTACGTTTGGATATGTAAGGCTTGGCTAGGTTAAGAAGTGATAGCTTCCACGTTTGTGATATACACTGCTATCCGGTAGGTTTCTGCGTTCTTCAATGCTCTAATATACTCTGCTCCACTCTGAGCAGGCCATCAGTAGCGAACGTGGCACAATATGTTGAGTTATGTTACGTTCGTTTAGATTTGGTTTCTCTACGTTTGCTTAGGCCGGCTTTGGCTTTTGCTTTATACACCACTATTCGGTTGATTACTGCGCGCCACTGTGCTCTAGTATGTTCTGCTTGGCTGTAGGGGCGTCATCAGTAGTGGTCTACGCACGTTAGTTACAGACAGGCTGCGTTTGGTCAGGTTACGAGAGCTACGGTTAGGTTTGAGTAGCTTAAGCTTTTCGGCTATTCACTGCGATTCCATGGATTCCTTATCTCTACTCTCCCCTAATATGTTCCGCTAGACATTCGGGAGGCCACCAACAGTGGTCGCGCCTCGTTATGTTCGGTTAGGCTACGTTTGATTACGTTACGATTGGTTGGGTTAGGGGGACAGGCTTCCACTTTTGTACTCTACAATGTTTTTCAGCGGATGTCCGCTCTCTACTGTGCTCTGGTATGTTCTGCTATGCTCTGCGGAGGCCAGCAATACTGGCCTCGTCTCGTTAGGTTCAGTCAGCCTACGTTTGGTTAGGTTAGGTTAGGTCATGCGAAGTTAAGATATCTTTGACGTTTGTGCCATTCGCTGCTCATGTAAGGCTTTCTGCGCTCTGCTGTTCTGTAGTATACCCTTCTTGGCACTGGGGAGGCCAGCAAAAGTAGTCTAGGCACGTTGGGTTGGATTATGTTGTGCTAGGTCATGTTACGTTAGGTTATGTTAGGTCAGTGTAACTATGACTTTTGCGCTATAAACTGCTATTTGGTGAATTTCTGCCTGTACATTGGTCTACTATACTCTGCTCGACTCTGATGTGGCCAGCAATGGTGGTCGTGGCACGAAAGTGTGAAATAAGTTACGTTCGGGCATTTTAGTTTCGGTTAGGGTAGGGGGGGACAGCTCTTGCTTTTGTGATATACGCTGCTATTCGGCGGACTTCTATGCTGTCCTGTGCTCTGGTATGCTCTGTTTGTCCTTGAGGAGGCCAGCAACAGTGGTCTCGGCATGTTAGGTCGAGTTAGATTACGTTTGTTCCGGTCAGGCTGCTTTGAGTTAGGTTAGGATATCTTTGAATATTGTGCTCAACACTGCTATTATATGGACTTCTGGACTCTACTTTGCTCTTTCATATTCTGCTTGCCTCTGTGGACGCTAGCAATGGTGGTAGCGGCACATTCGGTAGTGTTACGTTACGTGTGGTTAGTTTAGGTTAGGTCTGGTTTGGACAGGTTATCCTTCACCTTCGTTCTGCACACTGCTCTTCGCTGGATTTCTACGCTCTATGTTGCTCTACCGTACTCTGCTCAGCTCTTGGGTGGGCTGTACTAGTTGTCCCTTCATGTTAGCTGGAGGTACGCTGCGGTTCGTTAGGTTACGTTTGTTCGCGGTAGGTTAGGGTAGCTTTGACTTTCGTGTTGTACCGTGTTATTCTGCGGGCTTGTGCGCTCTACTGCGCTCTACCGTATTCTGCATGGCCCGGGGGCTTCCTAAAATAGTGGTCGCGTCTCATTATGTTGAGTTAGGCTTCGTTTGGTTAGGTTATGTTTGCCTGGGATAGGCTTGGATGGAATTAACTTTTACACAATACATTGCGACTCTATGGATTTCTGCCCTCTACAGACATCTAATATGTTCTGCTTGGCTCTGAGGCGGCTAGAAATGGTGGTCGCGTCACGTTACGTCGTGTTAGGCCACGTTTGGTTATTCTCGGTTGTGTCAGGTTAAGTCCGGATATCTCTGACTTTTGTGCTATACAATACTATTCGTTGGCTTCTTGCTATCTACTTTGTTCTAATATGTTCTGCTTGAATCTGGGGAGGCCTGCACGTGTGGTCTCGGCACGTTAGGTAAGGTTAGGTTATGTTAGTTTATATTAAGTTAGGATAGGTTAGGACCGGATAGAATAAACTTCTGTGCCATAAACCGCTTTTCGGTGGATTTTTACGCTCCAGATAGCTGTACTATGCTCTGCTGAACTCTGGTGACGCCAGGAATAGTTGTCACGACACTTTAGTATGTGTTAGATTACGTTTGGTTAGGTTATGTTTGTTTGGGTTAGGTGTGGATAGCTTTGACTTTCTTGGCTTAGACCGCTGTTCGACGGATCTCTGCGCTCTACTGTGCACTACAATACTCTGATCGACTCTGGTGATGCCAGCAATAGTTGTCGTTGCAAGTTAGGCTGTGTTAGGTTACGTTTGGTTATGTTACAATTGGTTACGCTAGGAGAGGATAGCTTAGACTTTTGCGCTGTACGCTGTTTTTCCGAGGATTTCTGCGCTATACTGTGATCTGGTATGTTCAGCTTGGCTCTGGGAAAGGCAGCAATAGTGGCCTTGGCATGCTATGCTTTGTTATGCTATGTTTGGTTTGGTTAGGTTATGTCAGGTGTGGTTAGGATATCTTTGACCTTGTGCTGTGCACTGCACTACGGTTGATTTCTGCGCTCTACTGTGCCGTAGATTATTCTGCATGGATCCGCGGAGGCCAGCAGCACTGGACCCGGCACTTTAGCTACAGTTAGGTTACCTTTGGTGATGTTGCGTTTGGTTAGGTTAGGAAAGGCTGGATCTGACATCTGTGCTATAAATTGATGCTCGGCGAGTCTCTGCGCTCTACTCTATTCTAATATTCTCTGCTTTTCTCTGTGTTGGCTGGCAATAATGTCCTCAGTATGTTAGATCTTGTTAGGATACGTTTGGTTTGTTCAGGTTAGTTTGCGTAAGGTTACTATAGCTTCGACTTTTCTGCTATACAGTGCCATTATATGAGCTTCTGCGCTCTACTCTCCTCTAATATACCCTGCTTGTCGTCGGGGAGGCCAGCAATAGTGGCCTATTCACGTTAGGTCGGATTTGGTTGCGTCGGTTTTGTTACGTTTGATTAGGTTATGTAGGATAACTTTGACTTTTGTGCTACACACTGCTATTCGGTGGACTTCTCGGGTCTACTGCACTCTAATATGTCCTGCCTTGCTCTCGGGAGTGCAGAAACAGTGGCCGCGGCACATTAGATTGGGTTAGGTTACGTTTGGTTATCCTCTGTTTGTTTGGGGTAGATTTGGATAGCTTTGGCTTTTCTGATATACACTGTGGCTCCACAGATTTCTGCATTCTACTCTCCGCTAGTGTGTTCTGCATGGCGATTTGGAGGCCGGCAAGAGTGGACTGGACACCGTAGATTGTGTTAGGTTGGGTATGGTTATGATACGTTTTGTTATATTACTGGAAGGTGACTTTGTCTTCCGTGCTATATACGGCTATTCGGTGGATGCCTGCCCCATAAATTGCTCCGCTACACCCTGCTCGACGCTCGGGAGCCAGCAAGTGCTGGCGTGTCACGTTGTGTTGAGTTAGGTTACGTTTGGTTAGGTTGGGTTAGGAAACGCTTGGATAGGGTAGTTTAGTCCTTCGCGCTATACACAGAAATTCGATGGATTCCTGCACTCCACTGAGCACTACACTAAACTGCTAGTCCCTGGGGAGGCCGGAGATGGTGGTCGCGGCACGTTACGTTGAGTTAGGCTAGGTTAAGTTGTTTTGGGTTAGGTTTGGATATCTTTGACAATTCTGATGTACACTGCGATTCCATGTATTTCTGCGCCCCACTCTCCTGTAATAAGTTCTGCTTGGCTGTGAAGTGAGCAGCAACAGTGGTCTCGGCCCGATAGCATGAGCTGGATTACTCTTGGTTAGGTTAGGTTAGCTTTTATTTGGTTAGGGTAGCTTTCACTCTTCTGCAATGCACTGCGCTTCTTTGGATTTCTGCTCTCTGCTTTGCTTTACAATATTCTGCTTGTCCATAGGGACGCCAGCAATAGCGGTCGCTGCACGTTTTGTTGTGTTTCGCTACGCTCGGTTAGGTTAGGATAGGGCAGGTTATGCAAGGACATCTGTGTCTTGTGTGCTATTCACTGCAATGCGGTGGATTTCTGCGCTCCTCTGTGCTCTAGTACATCCTGCTTGTCTCTGTGGATGCCAGCATAAGCGGTCTCGTCGTATTAGCTCGGATTAAGCCCCGCTTGGGTGAGTTACGTTTGGCTAGGTCAGAATATACTACTTTGTCTTTTGTGCTTTCACTTCAATTCGGAGGATTACTGCGCTCTTCTGAGCTCTAGTACATTTTGCTTGTCCCTGTGGAGCGCAGCATTGCTGTTTTCGTCATGATAGATTGAGTTAGGCTTCGTTTGTGTGTGTTACATTTGTCTAGGTTGGGACAGGCAACTTTGACTTTTGTGCTATTCACTTCAATGCGTTGGACTACTGCGCTATGCTTTGCTCTAGTGCTTTCTGCTGTGCTCTGCGGAGGCCAGCAATAGTGCCCATGGCAAGTTAGGTTGAGCAATGCTACGTTCGGCTATGTTAGGTTTGGGAGCTTAGGATGGGATAGCCTAGACTTTGTGCTATAGACACCTATCCGCGGATTTCTGTACTCTACTGTGTTCTAATATTTTCTGCTCGGGACTGTGGAGGCCAGAAATAGTAGTCTCGGCACGTTAGATTGTGCTATGTTACGTTCGGTTTGGTTAAGTTAGGTTAAGCTTGGTCAGGTTCAACTTGACGTTTGTGCTACACACTGCTCTTCGGAAGATTTCAACGCTCTACATTACTATACCGTACTCTGCTCGACACACTGGTGGCCAGTAATATTGGTCTCGTCACGATAGGTTGGGTTGGGCTGCATTTGGTTGGGCTACGTTTGCTTGTGTTAGGCTAGGATAGCGTAGACTTTCGAGCTATACACTGTTATTCGGTGGATTCGTGCCTCCTACTCTGCTCTACTCTAATCTGCTTGGCCCCGTGGCGGACAGCAGTAGTGGTCGCGGCGCGTTAGGCTGAGTTACGTTACGTTTGGCTATGTTACGTTGCTTTAGGTTAGGAGAGGACAGTTATGACTCTTGTGCTATAAACTGCAGTGCGGCGGATTTCTGCGATCTACTCTGCTCTAGTATATTCTGCTTGGCTCCGGTGACGCCAGCAACGGTGCTCTCCGAACGTTACGTTGAGTTATGCTACGATCGGCTTGGTTACGTTGGGTAAGGTAATGTTGAGACATCTACAACGTTTGTGCTATACACTGCAATGTAGTTGATATCTGCGCTCTAATGTGCTCTAGTACATTCTGCTTGGCTCTCTGGATGCCAGCAATAACGGCCGCGGCACGTTATGTTGTGTTATGTTACGTTCGCATTGGTTATGTCTGGTTAGGTTTGGTAAGGATAGCATTGACTTTCGTGCTATACACAGATATACGGCGTATTTCTGCGCTCCACACTGATCAAGCAGCTTCCTCTTGGCTCTTTGGAGGCCAACAATAGTGGTCGTGGCACGTTAAATTTGGTTCAGCTACCGTTAGTTATGTCGCGATTTGCTTGGGTAGGGCATGGTAGATGTGACTTGTGTGCTATACACTTATGTTAGGTGGATTTCTTCTCTGCACTGTGCTCCAGAATGCTCTTCTTGTCCCTGGGATGGTCAGCAATAGTGGTCTCGGCCGATTAGCTTGATATATATTACTTTCGGTTAGGTTAAGTTCGTTAGTGTTAGGTAAGGATAGCTTTGCCTTTTCTGCTATACACTGCCATTCTTTACTCTTCTTCGCTCTACTCTCCTCTCGTATGACCTGATTGGCCATTGGGAGGCCAACAGTGGTGGCCTGGGCACGTTAGGTTGAATTAAGTTCTGTTTGGTTATGTTACGTTTGGTCAGGTTAGGATGGGATAGCTTGACTTTGGTGGTATACACTGCTATGTAATGAGTTTCTGCGCTCTGCTGCGCTCCAGTAGGCTCTCCTTGCCTCTGTGGAGGCCAGTATCGGTGGTCTCGGCACGTGAGCTTTGGGAGGCTGCGTACACTTTGGTTAGGTTAGCTTCGTTTAGGCGAGGGCAACTTCGACTCATCTGCAATGCACTGCGCTCCTATGAATTCTGCACACTACTCTACCCTATTATGCTCTGCCTGGTACTGTGGCTGCCAGCAATACTGCTCGCGACACGTTAGTTTGCGATAGATTAGCTTTGTTTAGCTTAGGTTAGTTTGGGTTGGGCCAGGATAGCTTTGACCCTTGTGATGAACTCAGCTATTCTACGGGCCTTTGCGCTCTACTGTGCTCCATCGTATTCTGCTTGTCCCTTGTGACGCCAGGAATAGCAGTCGCGGCACGTTATGTTTGGCCAAGGTGCCATGGACTTGTGTGATATAGGCTGCAATGCGGCGAATTTCTGCGCTCTAGTGTGCTGTAGGATGTACTGCTCGGTCCTGCGGAGGCCAGCAACTTTGGCCTTGGCACGATAGGCTTGTTTATGTGGCGTTCGGTTTTGCTACGTTTGGTTGGGTTAGGTTAGGATAGCTTTGACTTTTGTGCTATCCACTGCTATTCGGTGGATTCCTGCGATCTGCTGTGCTCTATTGTCTTCAGCCTGCCTCTGGAAGGGCCAGCAATGGTGTTCCGGGCAAGTTGCGTTGAGCTATGCTACGTTTGGTCGGGTTAGGTTAGGTAAAGTTAGGTTGGGATAACTTTGACATCTCTGCTGTTCACTGCAATGCGGTGTATTTCTGTGCGCAACTGCTCCCTAGTACATTCGGCTAGTCTCAATGGAGATCAGCAATTCGGGCCTCGTTCTGATAGGTTGTGCTGGTTACATTTGGTTACGATACGTTTGGCTATATTAGGAGGGGCTACCTTGGCCTTCGCGCTGTCCACTGCCATTGGGCGCATTCCTGTACTCTAAAGTGCTCTAATATGCTCCGCTTTGCTCCACGAATACCATTAGCAGCTGTCGCGGCACGTTATGTTGAGTTATGCCACGTTTGCTTAGGTTTGGTTAGGTCAGGTTTGGTTAGAATATCTACGGCCGCTGTGCTATTCACTGCAATGCGGTGGATTTATGAGCTCTGCAGTGATCTGCCGTGCTCAGCTCGACTCTGGGATGGCGAGCAATGGTGGCCGTGTCAAGTTGGGTTGAGTTATCTTAAGGTGGGTTAGGTCATGTAAGGCACACATTTGGTAAGGATAGCTTAGGCTTTCGTGCTATACACTGCTACTCGGAGTGTTTCTGTGATTTACTGTGCTCTACTACGTTCTGCTTGGCGCTGGTGAGGCCAGCAGTTGTGTTCTCGGCACGTTAGGTTGAGTTCAGTTACGTTTGCTTATGCTACGTTTGGTTAGGTTAGGATAGAACAGCTTAGGCTTTGATGGCATACGCTGCTATTCGGTGGACTTCTTCGCTCTGCTGTGCTCTGATTTGTTCTTCTAGGCTTTGTGGCGGCCAGTAAGGGTACTACCGGAACGTCAGTTAGAGATACGTTACGTTTCGTTTGGTTGGGTTAGGAAGGCTTCTTCAGGGTTTCTCTGACTTTTGTGCTTTAACGCGCTATTCATTTGATTTCTGCGATCTACATTGCTCTACTATACTCCGCTCGACATTGGGGAGGGGAGCTACAGTGTTCGGGGCACGTTAGATTGATTTGGGTTACGTTTGGTTAGATTAGGTTATGTTAAGTTAGGTTAGTGTAGCTTCGACCATCGTACTGTACACAGTTATTCGGTGCACTTCTGCGATCTACTGTTCCCTGCTACGTTCTGCTTGGCACAGGGGACGCCAGGAGCGGTGGTCCCTGCAAGGTATTTTGAGACACGTTACGTTCGGTTGGGTTAGGTTTGGTCAGGCTATGCTACGGTATCTCTGGCTTTTTTGCTTTTCACTGCAGTGCGGTGGATTTCAGAGCTATGCTGTGCTCTGGTATAATCTCCTTGTCTCAGTGGTGGCGAGCTATCGTGGTCTTGTCAATTCATGTTGAGCTATGTTATGTATGGGCATGTCACGTTTGGCTATGTTAGGACAGGCCACTTTGACTTTTGCGCTATTCATCGCTGTTCGTTGGATTTCTGCACCCTAGTGTACTCTAGTATGCGCTGCTTGTCTCCGGCGAGGCCAGAAATATTGGTCTCGTCACGTCATGATTAGTTACACTACGTTTTGGTAGGTTGGGTAAGGACAGGTTAGGTCATGGAGTCCGACTCATGTGCTATACGCTGCAATTCGGTGGTTTTCTGCGCTCTGCTGTGCGCTGGTATATTCTACTTGTATCTAGGGAGGCCAGAAGTAGTGGTCTCGGCACGTTTGGTTAAGTTCAGCTATATTTGCTTATGTTACGTTTGGTTGTTTAGGATAAGCTACTTGGTCGTTTGTGCTACACACCGCTTTTCGGTGCACTTCTGCGCTCCAGTGTGCGCGAATTTGCTTTGCTTGGCGCAGAAGAGGCCGGAAATATTGGTCTCGTCACGTTGTGTTGGGTTACACTACGTTTGTATATGTTATGTTAGGTCAAGTTAAGTCAGGATATGTTTGTCCTTTGTGCGATACACTGCAATACCGTTGATTTCTGCACTCTGCCGTGCTCTAGTATATTCTGCTTGGCTTTGGGGGTTGGGGGGCAGCGACAGTTGCCTCGGCACGTTAGGTTGGGCTATGCTACGCCTGGTTATGTTGCGTATGGTGTAGATCGGGTGGGATAATTCAGACTTTTGTCCTATACACTGCTAACCGCGGATTTCTGCGCTCTACTATGCTCCAGAATATTATGCTTGGCTCTGGGGATACCAGCAGTTGTGGTCTCGGCACGTTAGTTGGAGTTAAGGTACGTTTGCTTACGCTACGTCTGGTTATGTTAGCACACGGTAGCTTAGACTTTTGTGCCATGTTCCGCTGTTTGGTGGATTTCTGCGCTCTACTGTACTATGATATGCTCTGCTTGGCTCTGGGGCGGCCAGTAATAGTACTCCCGGCACTTCAGCTTGTGTTATGTTACCTTTCGTTGGGTTAGGTTGCGAGGGCATGGATAGGAGTTATTTGACCTTTGTGCTATGCATTGCTATTCGGATGCTGTCTGCGCTATACATTGATCTACTATAATCTGCTCGACCCTGGGGAGGCGAGCAATGGAGGTCGTGGGACGTTATGTAGAGATAGGTATGTTTGTCTAAGTTAGGGTAGCTTAGGTTTGGTTGGGACGACCTTGACTTGGGTACTGTACACTGCTTTTCGGCTGATTTTCCTTATCTACAGTGCTCTAGAATATTCTGCTTGACTACGGGGATGCCAGCAGCAGAGGTAGCGGCACGTTATGTTAGGTTATGCTATGTTTGATTTGGTTAGATTAGGTCAGGTTAGGTTAGGGTATCTACGGCTTTTGTGCTGTTCGCTGCATTGCGGTGGATTTCTGCGCCCTACTGTGCTCCAGAACATTCTGCTTGTCTCTGTGGTGGGCTACAATGGCGGTCTCGTCATGTTATGTTGTGTTAGGCTACGTTTGGGTCCGATACGCTTGACTAGGTTAGGATAGGCTACTATGGCTTTTGTGCTGTACACTGCAATGCGGTGGATTTCTGCGCTCAGCTGTCCTCTAATATGCCCTGCGTGGCTCTGGGGAGGGCAGCAATTGCGGTTTGGGCACGTTGGTTTGTGGTAGGCTATATTTGGATATGTTGCGCTGGTTTGGGTTAAGTGTGGGTAGCTTTGACTTTCCTGATGGACGCTGCGATTATATAGAATTTTGCGCTCTAGTTCCCACTAATATGATCTTCTTGGATCTGGGAAGGCCAGCCATAATGGTGTCGGCACGTTATTTTCAGTCAGGTTTCGTTCGTTTATCGTGGGTTAGGATAAGTTTGGTCTGGATAGCTCGAACTATTGTGCTGTACACTGCTATACGTTGGATTTCTGCGCTCTACTGTCCTCAAGTATGTCCCGCAAGGCTGCGTACACTTTGGTTAGGTTAGCTTCGTTTAGGCGAGGGCAACTTCGACTCATCTGCAATGCACTGCGCTCCTATGAATTCTGCACACTACTCTACCCTATTATGCTCTGCCTGGTACTGTGGCTGCCAGCAATACTGCTCGCGACACGTTAGTTTGCGATAGATTAGCTTTGTTTAGCTTAGGTTAGTTTGGGTTGGGCCAGGATAGCTTTGACCCTTGTGATGAACTCAGCTATTCTACGGGCCTTTGCGCTCTACTGTGCTCCATCGTATTCTGCTTGTCCCTTGTGACGCCAGGAATAGCAGTCGCGGCACGTTATGTTTGGCCAAGGTGCCATGGACTTGTGTGATATAGGCTGCAATGCGGCGAATTTCTGCGCTCTAGTGTGCTGTAGGATGTACTGCTCGGCCCTGCGGAGGCCAGCAATTTTGGCCTTGGCACGATAGGCTTGTTTATGTGGCGTTCGGTTTTGCTACGTTTGGTTGGGTTAGGTTAGGATAGCTTTGACTTTTGTGCTATCCACTGCTATTCGGTGGATTCCTGCGATCTGCTGTGCTCTATTGTCTTCAGCCTGCCTCTGGAAGGGCCAGCAATGGTGTTCCGGGCAAGTTGCGTTGAGCTATGCTACGTTTGGTCGGGTTAGGTTAGGTAAAGTTAGGTTGGGATAACTTTGACATCTGTGCTGTTCACTGCAATGCGGTGTATTTCTGCGCGCAACTGCTCCCTAGTACATTCGGCTTGTCTCAATGGAGATCAGCAATTCGGGCCTCGTTCTGATAGGTTGTGCTGGTTACATTTGGTTACGATACGTTTGGCTATATTAGGAGGGGCTACCTTGGCCTTCGCGCTGTCCACTGCCATTGGGCGCATTCCTGTACTCTAAAGTGCTCTAATATGCTCCGCTTTGCTCCACGAATACCATTAGCAGCTGTCGCGGCACGTTATGTTGAGTTATGCCACGTTTGCTTAGGTTTGGTTAGGTCAGGTTTGGTTAGAATATCTACGGCCGCTGTGCTATTCACTGCAATGCGGTGGATTTATGAGCTCTGCAGTGATCTGCCGTGCTCAGCTCGACTCTGGGATGGCGAGCAATGGTGGCCGTGTCAAGTTGGGTTGAGTTATCTTAAGGTGGGTTAGGTCATGTAAGGCACACATTTGGTAAGGATAGCTTAGGCTTTCGTGCTATACACTGCTACTCGGAGTGTTTCTGTGATTTACTGTGCTCTACTACGTTCTGCTTGGCGCTGGTGAGGCCAGCAGTTGTGTTCTCGGCACGTTAGGTTGAGTTCAGTTACGTTTGCTTATGCTACGTTTGGTTAGGTTAGGATAGAACAGCTTAGGCTTTGATGGCATACGCTGCTATTCGGTGGACTTCTTCGCTCTGCTGTGCTCTGATTTGTTCTTCTAGGCTTTGTGGCGGCCAGTAAGGGTACTACCGGAACGTCAGTTAGAGATACGTTACGTTTCGTTTGGTTGGGTTAGGAAGGCTTCTTCAGGGTTTCTCTGACTTTTGTGCTTTAACGTGCTATTCATTTGATTTCTGCGATCTACATTGCTCTACTATACTCCGCTCGACATTGGGGAGGGGAGCTACAGTGTTCGGGGCACGTTAGATTGATTTGGGTTACGTTTGGTTAGATTAGGTTATGTTAAGTTAGGTTAGTGTAGCTTCGACCATCGTACTGTACACAGTTATTCGGTGCACTTCTGCGATCTACTGTTCCCTGCTACGTTCTGCTTGGCACAGGGGACGCCAGGAGCGGTGGTCCCTGCAAGGTATTTTGAGACACGTTACGTTCGGTTGGGTTAGGTTTGGTCAGGCTATGCTACGGTATCTCTGGCTTTTTTGCTTTTCACTGCAGTGCGGTGGATTTCAGAGCTATGCTGTGCTCTGGTATAATCTCCTTGTCTCAGTGGTGGCGAGCTATCGTGGTCTTGTCAATTCATGTTGAGCTATGTTATGTATGGGCATGTCACATTTGGCTATGTTAGGACAGGCCACTTTGACTTTTGCGCTATTCATCGCTGTTCGTTGGATTTCTGCACCCTAGTGTACTCTAGTATGCGCTGCTTGTCTCCGGCGAGGCCAGAAATATTGGTCTCGTCACGTCATGATTAGTTACACTACGTTTTGGTAGGTTGGGTAAGGACAGGTTAGGTCATGGAGTCCGACTCATGTGCTATACGCTGCAATTCGGTGGTTTTCTGCGCTCTGCTGTGCGCTGGTATATTCTACTTGTATCTAGGGAGGCCAGAAGTAGTGGTCTCGGCACGTTTGGTTAAGTTCAGCTATATTTGCTTATGTTACGTTTGGTTGTTTAGGATAAGCTACTTGGTCGTTTGTGCTACACACCGCTTTTCGGTGCACTTCTGCGCTCCAGTGTGCGCGAATTTGCTTTGCTTGGCGCAGAAGAGGCCGGAAATATTGGTCTCGTCACGTTGTGTTGGGTTACACTACGTTTGTATATGTTATGTTAGGTCAAGTTAAGTCAGGATATGTTTGTCCTTTGTGCGATACACTGCAATACCGTTGATTTCTGCACTCTGCCGTGCTCTAGTATATTCTGCTTGGCTTTGGGGGTTGGGGGGCAGCGACAGTTGCCTCGGCACGTTAGGTTGGGCTATGCTACGCCTGGTTATGTTGCGTATGGTGTAGATCGGGTGGGATAATTCAGACTTTTGTCCTATACACTGCTAACCGCGGATTTCTGCGCTCTACTATGCTCCAGAATATTATGCTTGGCTCTGGGGATACCAGCAGTTGTGGTCTCGGCACGTTAGTTGGAGTTAAGGTACGTTTGCTTACGCTACGTCTGGTTATGTTAGCACACGGTAGCTTAGACTTTTGTGCCATGTTCCGCTGTTTGGTGGATTTCTGCGCTCTACTGTACTATGATATGCTCTGCTTGGCTCTGGGGCGGCCAGTAATAGTACTCCCGGCACTTCAGCTTGTGTTATGTTACCTTTCGTTGGGTTAGGTTGCGAGGGCATGGATAGGAGTTATTTGACCTTTGTGCTATGCATTGCTATTCGGATGCTGTCTGCGCTATACATTGATCTACTATAATCTGCTCGACCCTGGGGAGGCGAGCAATGGAGGTCGTGGGACGTTATGTAGAGATAGGTATGTTTGTCTAAGTTAGGGTAGCTTAGGTTTGGTTGGGACGACCTTGACTTGGGTACTGTACACTGCTTTTCGGCTGATTTTCCTTATCTACAGTGCTCTAGAATATTCTGCTTGACTACGGGGATGCCAGCAGCAGAGGTAGCGGCACGTTATGTTAGGTTATGCTATGTTTGATTTGGTTAGATTAGGTCAGGTTAGGTTAGGGTATCTACGGCTTTTGTGCTGTTCGCTGCATTGCGGTGGATTTCTGCGCCCTACTGTGCTCCAGAACATTCTGCTTGTCTCTGTGGTGGGCTACAATGGCGGTCTCGTCATGTTATGTTGTGTTAGGCTACGTTTGGGTCCGATACGCTTGACTAGGTTAGGATAGGCTACTATGGCTTTTGTGCTGTACACTGCAATGCGGTGGATTTCTGCGCTCAGCTGTCCTCTAATATGCCCTGCGTGGCTCTGGGGAGGGCAGCAATTGCGGTTTGGGCACGTTGGTTTGCGGTGGGCTATATTTGGATATGTTGCGCTGGTTTGGGTTAAGTGTGGGTAGCTTTGACTTTCCTGATGGACGCTGCGATTATATAGAATTTTGCGCTCTAGTTCCCACTAATATGATCTTCTTGGATCTGGGAAGGCCAGCCATAATGGTGTCGGCACGTTATTTTCAGTCAGGTTTCGTTCGTTTATCGTGGGTTAGGATAAGTTTGGTCTGGATAGCTCGAACTATTGTGCTGTACACTGCTATACGTTGGATTTCTGCGCTCTACTGTCCTCAAGTATGTCCCGCA
>NW_016910571.1:21753-54750 GCF_001483705.2 Eufriesea mexicana
GGCAGCAATAGCGGTCTCGACACTGTAGGTTGTATTACGCCCTGTTTGGCTATGTGCCGTTGGTTTGGGTTAGGTATGGGTGGCTTTGAATTTTCAGATATCCCCTGCGGTTCTATGGATTACTGCGTCCTACTCTCAACTGATGTATTCTGCTTGGCTGTGTCGAGCCAAGCAATAGTTGTCGCGGCACGTTTGGTTGGTTAGGTTACGTTTGGTTGTGTTACGATTGGATAGGTGAGGATTTGATAGCTTTGACTTTATTGCCATAGTCCGCTGCTAGGTTGACCTCTGCGCCCTATTGTGCTCTAATATTTTCAGCTTCGCCCTGGGAAGGCCAGAGAGAGTGGTCTTGGCACGTTACGTTGTGTCAGGTTACGTTCGCTTAGGTTGGGTTAGCTAAGTTAGGCTTGGATAGCTCTAATTTTCGTGCTTTTCGCTGAAATGCGGCAGATTCCTGCGTTTCACTGTGCTCTGGTATACTCTGGTTGTCCCTGTGGAAGTCAGCAATAGCCAACTAGGCACTTTAGGTTGGGTTAGCTTGCGCTTGATTGTGTTACGTTTGGCTAGGTTAGGCAAAGGTAGCTTTTACTTTTGTGATATAAGCTGCTACTCGGTGGACCTCTGCTCCCTACTGTATTCCGACGTGCTCTGGTTGTCTCTGGGGTGGCTGGCAATAGTGGTCTCGGCACGTTAGTGCGAGTTCTGTTACGTTTGGTTATGTTAGTTCTGTTTGGGTCCGGTTAGGATAACTTCGACTCTTCTGCTGTACACTGCCATTATATGGGCCTCTGCCATCCTCTCTCCTCAAATATGCCTTGCAAGGCGATGGGGATGCCAGCAGCATTGGTGTAGGCAGGTTAGGAAGGACTATGCTGCGTTCGGTTATGACACGTTTCGTTAGTTTAGGATAGAATGACTTTGACTCTTGTGCCATACACTACTATTCGGGGGATTTCTGCGCTCTACATTGCTATACTATACCCTGTTCGACTCTGAGGTGGCCAACAATAGTGGTCGAATCACAAATTGTTGTGTTAAGTTACGTTTGATTAGGCTACGCTTTGTTAGTGTAGGACAGGATGGCTTAAACTTTAATGCTATACTCCACCACTTGGTGCATTTCTGTGCACTGCTGTGTACTAGTATGCTCTGGTTGGCTCTCGGGAGGTCAGAAATTTTTGTCGCGGCACTATAAGTTGAGTTAGGTTACGTTTGGTTAGTTTAGGTTAGGTTAGGTTTGACAAGGATGGCTTTGATTTTTGTGCTGTACACTGATACTCTGTGCACTTCTGCGCTCTACTGTGCTCTTATACGTTCTGCTTTGGTCTGGGGAGGCCAGCAATAGAGGTCTCGGCCCGTCGGGTGTGGATATTCTACGTTTGGTGAGGTTAGTTTTTTCCCGTTTTGGTAGGTTATCTTTGACCCTTGTGCTATACAGTGCCATTCGGCGGATTTCTGCACTCTACTGTGCTCTAATATACACTGCTCGACCCTCTGGAGGACAGAAATTGCCGTCTCACACGTAAGGTTATGTTTAGTTACGTTCGGTTATGTTAGGCTTGCTTGGGTTTGGTTTGGATAGCTTTGACTTTCTAGGAATAGAATGCTGTTTGCTGGATTTCTGCGCTCTACTGTTCCCTACTGTGCTCTGCTCCACCCTGGGGAGGCCAGCAATGGTGGTCATGGCACGAAAGCATGGGTCAGACTACGTTCGCACGGGATAGGTTCGGTTTGGATAGGGGAGGATATCTTTGACTCTTGTTCCTCTCGCCGCTATTCTGTGGATTTCTGCGCTGTACTGTGCAATTGCGTGCCCTGCTCGCCTCCGAGGAGGCAGCAATAGTGATCCCGGTTAGGTTGAGTTATGCTACCTTTGGTTATGTTCGGTTAGGTCTGGTTTGGTTATGAAGGCTTTGACTTTTGTGCTCTAAACAGCTATTCATTGGATTTCTGCACCCTACTGCGATCTAATATCCTCTGCTTGGCTACGGGGAGGCCAGCAGAAGTGGGCTGGGCACGTTATGCAGAGTTATGTTTCCTTTGTTCATGTTACTTCTGGCATTGTTTGGACTGAATAGCTTTGACTTTTGTGCTGTACACTGGCGTACAGTACATTCCTGCGCTCTGCTGTACTCTAATATGTTCTGCTTGGTCCTTGGGAGGCCAGTGACTGTGGTTCCGGCACGTTAGGTTTACTTATGTTACGCTTGGATGAGTTGGGTTGGGTTATGATTGGATAGGGTGGCCTTGTCCTTTGTGCTATACTCTGTTATTCGGTCGAATTCAGCGCTCCGCATTGCTGTACTAGCATCTGCTGGTCTCTGGGGAGCCCAGGAGTATTGGTAGGTCACGTTTGGTTTTGTTAGGTTTGGTTATGTTTGGTTAGAATGGCTTTGACTTTTGTACTATACACTGCTGTTCGGTGGATTTCTAAGTTCTGCGTTGCTCTAATATACTCTTCTCGACTCTGGGGAGGCCAGCAATAGTTGTCGCAGCATGTAAAGTCCAGTTACGTTACTTTCGCTTACGCTACGATTTGTTAGGTTAGGAGGGGCTAGCTATGACTTTTGCGCTATACACTGCAGCTCGGTGGATTACTGCTCTCTACTGCGCTCCAATGTATTCAGCATGAATATGGGAGGGCCAGCAATAGTGGTATCGGATCGTTACGTTGAGTTATACTACGCTTGGTTAGGTTAGGTTAGGTCAGGTTAGGATAGGTTAACCTTGCCTTTTGTGCTTTCCGCAGCAATGCGTCCGCTTTCTGCGGTCTAATGTGTTCTAGTCTGTTCTGCTTGACCTGGGAATGTCAGCAGTAGTGTTCTGGGCACGTTAGGTGGGGTTACGTTACGTTTGGTATTGTTGTGTTTGGATAGTTTAGGCCAGGGCTTATTTGACATTTGCGTTACACGCAGCTGTTCGGTAGATTTCTGCGTACTGCTGTGATCAACCATGACCTGCTTTGCGCTGGGAGGACTTAAACTGTAGCTGCGACGAGTTCGGTAGCGTTATTGTACGTTTCGTTAGGTTTGGTTAGGTAAGGCTTGGTCATGGTATCTTTGACTTTTGCGCTATTCACGGCAATGCGGTCGATTCCTACACTCTACTATTCTCTAGTATAATCCGCTTGGCTTTTTGGAGGCCAGCAATTCTCTTCGCGGCACGTTAGTTATGGCAATATTACGTTTGGAGCAGTTAGGCTACCTTGGGTTAGTTTAGGGTAGCTTTGACTTTTGTGCTATCCTATGGACTTCTGGGCTTCACTGTGCTCTATCATATTTTGGATGTCCCTGGGGACGCAAACAAAAGGGTTCGCTGCACATTATGTTGCGTCATATTACGTTCGGTTACGTTAGGTTAGGTAATATTTGGTCAGATTATCCTCGACTTTCGTGCTGCACACTGCTTTCCGTCGTATTGCTACCCTCTACATTGCTCTACTATACTCTGCTCAACTCTGGGGAGGACAGTAAGAGTGGTCCTCGCGCGTTACTTTCATTTGGGAAACGTTTGGTTATGTTACTTTTGATTACGGTTGGAAAGGATAGCATTGACTTTTGTGCTGTATACTACTTTTCGGAGAGCTTCTGCGCTACACCGTGATCTAATATGCTCTGCTTGGCTCTGGAGAGGCCAGCAATTCTGGTCTCTGTACGCTGGGTCTATCTATGCTACGCTTGGTTATGTTTGGTTAGGTCAGGTTTGGTTAGAACATATTTGACTACTATGCTATACGCTGCTACCAGTTGACTCTCTGCGCTCTACTGTCCTCTAGTATATGCTGTTTTGCTCTGGGGAGACCAGCAATAC
Organism: Eufriesea mexicana; assembly: GCF_001483705.2. NCBI lineage: Eukaryota > Metazoa > Arthropoda > Insecta > Hymenoptera > Apidae > Eufriesea > Eufriesea mexicana. The sequence goes on from NW_016910571.1 coordinate 25,564, forward strand.
TGGTCAAGGCACGATAGGTTGGGTTAGGTTACGTTTAGCTAGGTTAGGTTAGGTTACGCTTGGTTAGAATGGCTTTGGCTTTTGCGTTATACACTGCCATTCGGTGGGTTCCTTCGCTCGGCTGTGCTCTTGTATATTCTACTTGGCTATGTGGAGGCTAGCAGTACTCTTCTCGGCACATTAGCCTTAGTCAGCGTGCGTTTGGTTATGCTAAATTTAGTTTGGTTAGGATAGGTTTGCTTAGACTTTTGTGCAATGCACTGCTGTTCGGTGTATTTCTGCGCTCTACATTGCTCTACTATGCTCTGCCCGGCTCTCGGGTGGCCAAAAATAGTGGTCGCGGCACGTCGGCTTGAGTCAGATTACGTTTGGTTAGGTTAGGACATGTTCGGTTGGGTTAGGATTGGAAGGCTTCGACATTTGCGCTATATACTGCCATTCGGCGGATATTTGTGCCTCGCATTCCTCCAGTTGCATCCGCTTGAATCTGAGGAGGCCAGCAGAAGTGGTCTCGGCACTTTGGGATATGTTATATTGCGTTTGGTTATACTATGTTTGGATATTGTTGGACAGATTAGCTTGGACCTTTGAGCGATACCCTGCTGTTCGGCGGGTTTTTACGCTCCGCTTTGTTCTACTATACTCTGCTCGACTCTGGGGAGGCCAGTAACAGTTGTCTCGTCACGATAGGTTGAGTTATGTTACGTTCGGTTACTTTACGATAGTTTGTGTTAGGCTTGAGTAGATACGACTTTCGTGGTATATGCTGCAATTCGGTGGATTTCTCAGCTTTATTGCGCTCTAGTGCGTTCTGCTTTGCTCTGGGGAAGACTGTAATAGTGGTCTCGGCACGACAGGTTGAGGCAGTGTACGTTTGGCTAGCTTATGTTTGCTCTTGTAAGGTTTCGGCAGCTTCGACTTTTCCGCTATACACTGCGACCCTATGGACTTCTTCGCTCTACTCTCCTCTATTATGCTGTGCTTGTCTCTGTGGTAGCCGGAAATAGTGCTCGCGGCGCGTTAGGTTTAGTTACTCTATGTTCGGTTATGACAGGTTTTTCTGGTTAGGTCAGGTTATCTCTGAGTTTTGTGCTATACATTGCTATTTGGTGGCTCTCTACGCTCTACTGTACTCTACTATACTCTTCCCGACACCGGGAGACCAGCATTAGTGGTCATAGCTAGATAGGATTCGTTAGGATGCGCTAAGTGATGTTAAGATTGGTAACGTTAGTATAGGGTTGCTACGACTTTTGTGCTACGCACTGCTATTCAATGGACGCCTGCGCTGTTTTGTGCGCTATCGCACTCCGCTTGTCTGTGTGGACGCCAGGAATAGTGCTCTCATCACGTTAGGTTGGGTTACGTTTCGTCTCGCTATGTTTGGTTTGGATAGGCGTGGTTAGGATGGCTTTGACTTTTGAGATATACACAGCTATTCGGACGATATCAGCGCTCTAGATTGCTCTGCTGTACTCTGCTTAGCTCTTGTGTGGCCAGCAATACCGGTCGTGTTACGTCAGTATGGGTCACGTTACGACTGCTTATGTTACGCTTTGGAATGTTAGGATAGGCTAGATTTGACTTTTGCGCTATACGCTGCTATTCGGCGGATTTCTACGCCCTACGCTGCTTTACTATAATCTGCTCGACCATGGGGAGGCCAGTAATAGTGTTCTCGGCTCGTCGGTTTGAGTTACGTTACGTTTGGTTTCGTTATGGTGGCATGGGTTAGCTTTGGATTGATTCGAGTTTCGTTGTATGCGCTGCTATACGGTGAATTTCTGCGGTCTACTGCGCTCTAGTATGAATCGTTAGTTTGGTTACGTTTGGTTGGGTTGAGATATGATAGCTTTGACATACGTGCTCAATACTGGTATCTTATGGACTTCTGTGCTCCAATGTGCTCTACGATATTCATACTGTCTCTGGGGAAGCCAGTAATAGTGGTCGCGGCACGCTAGATGCAGTTACTCTACGTTTGTCTAGGTTAGGTTATGTCTGCTTAGGGTGGGATGCCTTTGGCTTTTGTGCTATACTTTACTCTTTGATGACTTTCTGCGCTCTTTTGTGCTCCAGTATACTCTTCTCGACACTGGGAACACCAACAATAGTGGTCCTGGCACGATACGTTGTGTTAGGCTGCGTTTGGTTAGGTTACGGTTGGTTAGGTTAGGTTAGGATAAGTTTGGTTTGGGTCGCTTCCACCTTCGTGCTGCACGCTGTTGTTCGGTGGATTCCTGCCCACTACTGCGCTCTCCTCTAATACGTTGGAGTCTGGGGAGGCCAGCAATTGCGGTCGCGGCACGTTACGTTTTGTTTGGCTACGCTAGGTTAGGCTAGGATAGTTTGGGTTAGGCTTGGGAGTCTGTGTCTCTTCCGCCCTACACTAAGATTCTATTGAATTTTACGCCCTGCTCTCCACTAATATGTTGTGCATCCCCTTGGAGAGGCCAGCAATAGTGGTCGCGTCACGTTAGGTAGAGTTGGATTACATTTGGTTATGTTAGAATTGGCTAGGTGAGGGCGGGATAGCTTTTACTATTTTACTATACACCGCTATCCGGTGGATTTCTGCACACTTCTGCGCCCTGGCGTGCTCTGCTTTGCATTGGGGAGGAGAGCAATAGCGTTCTCGGCACGATACCTTGAGTTATGTTAAGTTTGGTTATGTCACGGCTGGCTCGGTTAGGATGGATATCGTTAACTTTTGCGATATGCACTGCTATTCGTTGGACTTCTGAGCTCTACTCTGCACTAATATGTACTGCTTGTCGCTGGGGAGACTAGCAAGAATGTTCGTGGCACCCTCGGTTGAGATATGTTACGATTGGCTTGGCTAGGTTATTATAGCTTTGGTTGCGATGGCTTTGACTTTTGTGCTATGCACAGCTATTCATGGGTTTCTGCGCCCGACTGTGCTCGAACATGCTCTGATTGGGCCTGTGTCGGCCAGCAGTAGTGGTTTCGGCACGTTAGATTGAGATAGGATACGTTTGGTTTGGCTACATTTGCTTGTGTTAAGTTTGGATATCTTTGACTTTTGTGCTATACGCCGCTGTACGTCGAATTTCTGCGCTCTACTGTGCTCTAGTATCTTCTGCTTGGCTCCGGGGAAGCCGGTAATAGTGGTCTCGGCGCGATAGGTTGAGAGAGTATACGTTTGGTTGGGTTACGTTTGCCCTTGTTAGGCTTAGATAGCCTCGACTTTTCTGCTATACACTGCAATTCCATATATTTCTGCGCCCTAGTCTCCTCTATTATGCTCTGCTCGGCTCTGCGGATGCCAGCAATACTAGTCACAGCGCGTTAGTTTGGGATAGGTTACGCTTGTGTATGTTACGTATGGTTGGGTTTGGTTGGGATAGCCTTGGCATATGTGTTCTACACGGATATACAATGTGCTTCTGTGCTCTACTGTGCTCTAGTATATTCTGCTTGGCTCTGGGTAAGCCGGCAGCCTTATCCTCGGCACGTTAGTCTATGTTAGGTTGCGTTTGGCTATGTGAAGTTTGATTAGGTTGGGATAGGGTATCCTTGACTTTTACGCCATACACGGCCATTAGTTCGATTTCTGCGCTCTACTGTGATCTAATGTTCCCTGCTTTGCTCAGTGTATTAAAGAAATGGTGGCCGCGGCGTATCCGTTTCAGATAGGTTACCGCTGGTTAGGTTAGGTATGTTTGGGTTAGGTTGGGATATCTTTGACTTTCGTGCTATGCATTGATTTTCTGTAGACCTCAGAGCTCTATTCTCAACTTATATGCCCTACTTGTCCAAGGGGATGCCGGCAATGTATGTCACGGCACGATAGGTTGCCATAGGATACGTTTGGTTAGGTTATGGTAGGCACCGTTTGGTCAGGATGGCTTCGACTTTTCTGCTATCCACTGCTATTCGGTGGTTTTCTACGCTCAACAATGATATACTATACACTGCCCGACTCACGGGAGGCCGGCAATAGTGGTCGAGGCAGGTTATTTTCAGTTATGTTACGTCTGGTTGTGCTAAGATTTGTTAGGATATGAAACTGTGGCTTCATCTTTTGTGCTCTACACGGTTATTTGGTGTATTTCTGCGATACACTCTGGTATAATATGTTCTGTTGTGCTACGGGAGCAGAGTAATACTGGCCTAGGCACGTTAGGTTGGGTTACGTTACGATAGGTTATGTCACGTTTGCTTACGTCAGGCAAGGGTAGCTTTAACTTTTGTGTTAAGCACTGCTATTCGGTTAATTTCCCTGCTCTTCGTTGCTCTCGTATACTCTGTTCGTCCCTGGGGAGGTCAGCAAAAGTGGTCGTGGAACGATAGGTTTTGATATGCCGGGTTTGGTTGTGTTACGATTTGATATGTCAGGATAGGATAGCTCTGACTCTTATGCTGCACACCGCTATTCATTGGACCTGTGCGCTCTACTGTGATCCAGTATATTCTGCGTGGCTCTGAGGATGCCAGCAATACAGTTCCCCGCATGTAAGGTTATGTCAGGGTGCGTTTGGTTACGCTACGTTTAGTCAGGTTTGGATGGGGTAGCTACGACTTTTGTGCTATGCACCGCTATACCAACGCTTTCTGCGCTCTACTGTGCTCTAATATGCTCTGCTTTGCTCTGAGGAGGGCAGCAATAGCGGTCCCGGCACGTTGGGTTAGGTCAGGTTACGTGCAGTTAGGTTCGTTTTGGCTAAGTTTGTCCAAGATGGCTTTAACTTTTACTGCACGCTGCTATTTCGTGAATCTCTGCACGCTACTGCGCTCTAGTATGTCCTACTTGGCACTGGTGTGGCCAGAAATAGTGATCGCGGAACGTTAGGTTGAGGCAGGATAAGTTTGGCTATGTTCTGTTTGTTTGGGTTAGGCTTGGGTAGCTTTGACTTTATTTATATGCACAGCGATTAAAAGGATTTCTGTGTTCTTCCTTGCACTAACGTGTTCCGCTTGACCCTTGGTAGGTCAGCAATTGTGATCGCGGCAAGTTAGGTTGAGTTAGGATACGTTCGGTTATGATACTGTTGGTTAGGTCACGAGAGGATAACCTTGACTTTAGTGCCATTGTCTGCTATTAGGTGGATTTCTGCTCCCTGCGGTGCTTTAATACATTCACCTTGCGCCTAGGAAGCCCAGCAATAGTGGTCTCCGCAAGTTATGTTGAGGCAGGTTCCATTCGGTTAAGTTTGCTTAGGCTATGTTTGGTCAGGGTAGCTTCAATTTTTGCGCTGTGCACTGCAGTTCGGTGAATTTCTTCTCTCTACTGCGCCCCAGTACGCACTGCTTGTCTCTGGGGAGGCAAGTAAGCGTGGTCGCGGCAAGATGGTGTCAGCTAGGATACGTTTATTTATGTTATGATTCTTTAGGTTAGGAGAGGATAGCAGGGACTTTAGTGCTACGTTCTCCTGTTGGGTGAAATTCTACACCCTACATGGCCCGAATATTTTCAGCTTTGCTCCGGCAAATCCAGCATTAGTTGTCTCGGCACGTTATGATGAGACAGGTTACGTTCGGTTTGTATGCGTAAGGATAGATTTGGTTAGAATAGTTTTAACTTTATGCTGTAAACTGGTGTGCGGTGGATTTCTGCGCTCTACTGTGCTGTAGTATGTACTGCTTGTCTCCGGGGAGGGCATCAATAGCGGCCTCGGCATGTTAGGTTGAGTCACCTTATGTTTGGTTATGTTCCGTTGGGTTGGGTTAGTCTTGGGTAGCTTTGACTTTTATGATTCACACTGCTATTATATGGATTTCTGCGTTCTACTTTCCACTAACGTGTTCTGCTTGACTCTGGCGAGGCCAGCAATAGTGGTAGTGGCACGTTCGGTTGAGTTGGGCTATTTTTGGTTATGTTACGGTTGGTTAGGTTAGGAGAGGATGGCTGTGGCTTTAGTGCTATAGTCTGCTATTGGGGCGATTTCAGCTCCCTACTGTGCTTTAATATTTTCAGCTTGGCTTCGCGAAGGCCAGCAAGTGCGGCCTCGACACGTTATGTTGAGTCATGTTGCGTGCGGCAAGGGTGGGTTAGGACATGTTTGGCAAGGGAAGCTTTAACTGTCGTGCTGTACACTGCTATTCGGTGGATTTCTGCGCTCTACTGCGGTCTATTATGGCCTGCTTGGCTCTGGGGAGGCCAGAAATAGTGGTCGCAGCACGTCAGTATATGTTGGGATACGTTCGTCTATTTTACGGTTCTCTAGGCTAGGAAAGGGTATTTATGCATTTAGTGCTATAGTCTACTATCAGGTGGACTCCTGTGCTCTACTGTGTTCCAATATTTTCAGCTTCGCTCTGTCAAGGCCATCGATTATTGTCGCGACTCTTTATGATGTGTCAGGCAAGCTTCGGTTAGGTAGGTTCGGGTAAAGTTAGGTCAAGGTAGCTTTAACTTCTGCGCTGTACACTGCTCTTCGGTGGATTTCCGCGCTCTACTGTGCTCTGGTATTTCCTGCTTGGCTCTGGGGAGGCCAGAAATAGTGGTCGCAGCACGTCAGTATGTGTTGGGATACGTTCGTCTATTTTACGGTTCTCTAGGCTAGGAAAGGGTATTTATGCATTTAGTGCTATAGTCTACTATCAGGTGGACTCCTGTGCAGTTTTTAGTTAGTATGCGTTCGATTATACTACATTTGGATATCGTGGTATAGGGTATCTTTGACTTTTCTGCTGTACACGGCTATTCGGTGGATTCCTGCCCTCCACTGTGCGATACCCTAATCTGCTAGACCCCGGAGAGGCCAGCAATAGCGTCGTGGCACGTTACGTTCAGTTATGCTACGTTTGGTTAGGTCCGTTTAGGCTATGTTTGGTCAGGATGGCTATAACTTTTGTACTGTACGCTGTTATTTGGTGAATCTCTGCCATCTACTGCGCTCTAGTATGTCCTGCTTGGCACTGGAGTGGCCAGAAATAGTGATCGCGGTACGTCAGTGTAAGTTAGGATACGGTCGGATGGGTTACGATTCCATAGGATTTTTCAGCTTAGCTCTGGAAAGGCCTGCAATAGTGGTATCGACACATTGCGTTGAGACACGTCACGTACGGTTTGGCTGGTTTAGGTTATTTTGGTTAGGATAGCTTCAACATTTGTGCTGTACACTGCTATTCGATGTATTTCTGCGCTCTATTGTGATCTAGTATGTCCTTCTCGGCTCTCGGGAGGGCGGAAACAGCCGTCTCGACACGTTAGGTTCAATCAGGCTATGTTTGGTTATGTTCTGTCTGTTTAGGTTAGGCTTGGGAGACTTTGACTATTCTGATATTCTCTGCGATTATACGGCTTTCTGCGTTCTGCTCTCCACTAATCCGTTCCGCTTGACTCTGTGGAGGCCAGGAATAGTGGTTACGGCACCTTAGTTTTTAGTTAGTATGCGTTCGATTATACTACATTTGGATATCGTGGTATAGGATATCTTTGACTTTTCTGCTGTACACGGCTATTCGGTGGATTCCTGCCCTCCACTGTGCGATACCCTAATCTGCTAGACCCCGGAGAGGCCAGCAATAGCGTCGTGGCACGTTACGTTCAGTTATGCTACGTTTGGTTAGGTCCGTTTAGGCTATGTTTGGTCAGGATGGCTATAACTTTTGTACTGTACGCTGTTATTTGGTGAATCTCTGCCATCTACTGCGCTCTAGTATGTCCTGCTTGGCACTGGAGTGGCCAGAAATAGTGATCGCGGTACGTCAGTGTAAGTTAGGATACGGTCGGATGGGTTACGATTCCATAGGTTGGGAGACGATAGCCATGCCTTTAGTGCTATAGTCTGCAATTAGGTGGATTTCTCCACCCTACAGTGCCCCAATATTTTCAGCTTGGCTATGACAAGACCAGCAACGGTGGTCTCGTCACGTTATGATGAGTCAGGCTACGATCCATTAGGTGGGATTAAGCTACACTTGCTAAGAATGGCATAACTTTTGCGCTGTACAATGCTATTCGGTGGATCTCTGCGCTCTAAGGTTTAGGTTATTATGGTAAGGATAGCTTCAACATTTGTGCTGTACACTGCTATTCGATGTATTTCTGCGCTCTATTGTGTTCTAGTATGTCCTTCTCGGCTCTCGGGAGGGCGGAAACAGCCGTCTCGACACGTTAGGTTCAATCAGGCTATGTTTGGTTATGTTCTGTCTGTTTGGGTTAGGCTTGGGTGACTTTGACTATTCTGATATTCTCTGCGATTATACGGCTTTCTGCGTTCTGCTATCCACTAATCCGTTCCGCTTGACTCTGTGGAGGCCAGGAATAGTGGTTACGGCACCTTAGTTTTTAGTTAGAATGCGTTCGATTATACTACATTTGGATATCGTGGTATAGGGTATCTTTGACTTTTCTGCTGTACACGGCTATTCGGTGGATTCCTGCCCTCCACTGTGCGATACCCTAATCTGCTAGACCCCGGAGAGGCCAGCAATAGCGTCGTGGCACGTTACGTTCAGTTATGCTACGTTTGGTTAGGTCCGTTTAGGCTATGTTTGGTCAGGATGGCTATAACTTTTGTACTGTACGCTGTTATTTGGTGAATCTCTGCCATCTACTGCGCTCTAGTATGTCCTGCTTGGCACTGGAGTGGCCAGAAATAGTGATCGCGGTACGTCAGTGTAAGTTAGGATACGGTCGGATGGGTTACGATTCCATAGGTTGGGAGACGATAGCCATGCCTTTAGTGCTATAGTCTGCAATTAGGTGGATTTCTCCACCCTACAGTGCCCCAATATTTTCAGCTTGGCTATGACAAGACCAGCAACGGTGGTCTCGTCACGTTATGATGAGTCAGGCTACGATCCATTAGGTGGGATTAAGCTACACTTGCTAAGAATGGCATAACTTTTGCGCTGTACAATGCTATTCGGTGGATCTCTGCGCTCTACTGTGCTCTAGTATGTCCTGGTTGGCTCTGGGGAGGGCAACTATATCGGTGTCGGCACGTTAGGTTGCGTCAGGATACGTTTGGCTATGTCCTGTTTGTTTGGGTTAGGCTTGGGTAGCTTTGACTTTACGTATATACACAGCGATTAAATGGATTTCTGTGTTCTACTTTCCACTAATGTGTTCCGCTTTTCTCTGGGTAGGTCAGCAATTGTGGTCGCCGTAAGTTAGGTTGAGTTAGGATACGCCTGGTTGTGATACTGTTGGTTAGGTTACGAGAGGATACCTTTGACTTTAGTGCCATAGTATGCCGTTAGGCGGATTTCTGTTCCCTACAGTGCTTTCATATCTTCAGCTTGGCTCTGGGAAGGCCAGCAACAATTGTCTCGGCACATTACGTTGAGTGACGTTACGTTCGGTTAGGTTGATTTAGGACAAGTTTGGTCTGGATTGCTCAAACTTTTGTGATGTACGCTGCTATTCGCCGTATTTCGGCGCGCTACTGCGCTCTAGTATATCTTGTTTGGCTCTAGGGCGGCCAGAAATCGTGGTCGCAGCACGTCAGGGAATGTTAGGATACGCTCGGTTATATTACGATTCTCCAGGTTACCAGAAGGTAGCTATGCCTTTAGTGCTGTAGACTACTATTAGGTGGATTCTTGCGCCCTAGAGTGCTCTGATATTTTCAGCTTCGCCCTGTCAATGCCAGCGATTGTGCTCGCGGCACGTTATAATGTGTCAGGCTAGCTTCGGTTAGGTTGGGTCGGGCTAAGTTTGGTCAGGGTAGCTTTAACTTCTCTGCTGTACACTGCTCTTCGGTGGATTTCTGCGCTCTACTGTGCTCTGGTATGTCCTGTTTGACTCTGGGGAAGACAGGAATAGCGGACTCGGCACGTCACGTTGTGCTATGTTCTGTTTGGTTACTTTACGTTTTGTTAGGTTGGGAGTGGACAGCTTTGACTTTTGTGCTAAATTTTGCCATAAGGTATGTATCAGCTCCCAGCAGTGCGTTAATACTATCGGCCTGGCTCTGGGAGCGCCAGTAATAGTGGTCTCGGCACGTTATGTTATATCATGTTACATTAGGTTAGGTTGAGTTAAGCAATGTTTGGTAAGGGTAGCTTTACCTTTTGTGCTGTACGCTGCTATCCTGTGGATTTCTGCGATATACTGCGCTTTAGTATATCCTGCTTGGCTCTGTGGAAGGCAGCAATAGCCGTCTCCACACGTTAGGTTGAGTTATGCTATGTTTGGCTATGTTCAGGTGGTTTGGGTTAGGTTTGAGTAGCTTAGACTTTTCCGTTATACACTGAGGTTCTATGGATTTCAGCGTGCTACTCTCCACTAATGTGTTCAGCTTGCCTCTGTGGTGGTCAGCAATAGCGGTCGCGTCGCGTTTGTTTCAGGTAGGTTACTCTTTGTTATGTTACGATTTGTTATGTTAGGAGAGGGTAGCTTTAACTTTAGTGCAACAGCCTGCTACTAGGTGGACCTCTGCGCACTACAGTGCTCTAATGCTTTCAGCTTGGCTCTGGCAAGGCCAGCAAGCGTGGTCTCGGCACGTTATTAAGAGTCTGGTTATGTTTGTTTATGTTCTGCTTGTTTGGGATAGGCTCGGGTAGTTTTGACATTTCCGATATACACTTCGATTGTATGGCTTTCCGCGCTCAACTCAACACCAACATGTTCCGCTTTATTCTTTGGAGGCCAGAAGTAGTGGCCCCGGCACGTTAGGTTGAGTTAGGTCACGTTTGGTTATGTTACGGTTGGTTATGTTGGGAGAGGATAGTTTCGACTTTGGTGCTATATTCTGCTGTTATGTATGTATCTGCTCCCTACAGTGCTTTAATATTCTCGGCCTGGCTCAGGGAGGGCAAGCATTACTGATCTGGGCACGTTCTGTTGTGTCAGGTTACATTCGGTTATGTTGGGTTAAGAAATGTTTGGTCGGGATAGCTTCACCTTTGTGCTACACACTGCTATTATGTGGGTTTCCGTGCTCTATTGAGGTCTAGTATGCCATGCTTAGCTCTCGGGAGGGCAGAAACTGCGGTCTCGGCAAGTTAGGCTGTGTTAGGTTATGCTTCGGAAGGTTAGGTTGCGATTTGGTAGGTTAGGATAGCTAAGACTTCTGTGCTGCACACTGCTATTCTATGGACTTCTGCGCTCTTCAATGAGCTGCCACAAGTTGCTTAACTCTGTGGAATCCAGGAATAGTGTTCTCGACACCCTAGGTTAAGTTATGTTACGTACGGTTGTGTTAGTCTTGGCTATGTTTGGTTAAAACAGCCTTTACCTCCGTGCTGTACACATATGTCCGGCCGATTTCAGCGTTCCACATTGCTCTGCCATGCTCTGCTTTGCTCTCGTGACGCCAGCAGCATCGTTCGTGGCACGTAAGTTAGGGTTACGTTACGTCTGCTTATGTTACGCTTTGCTAGGTTGGGATGGGATTGCCTCGACTATTGTACTGCACACTGCCATTCCGTGGATTCCTGCGCTCCACACTGATCTAGTGTTCTGCGCTACGGCCTTCGTAGGTCAGCAGTTGTGGTCTCGGCAGGTTAGGCTGAGTTAGGCTGCGCACGGTTAGGTTGGGTTTGTCTGGTTAGGGTGGGGTAGTTTTGACTTTCGTGCTATACAATACTTTACGGTTGATTTCTGCGCTCCGAATTGCTCTACTAGCCACTGCTTGTCCCTGGGGAGGTCAGCAATAGCGGTCGTGGCACGTTTGGTTGGGTTAGGTTACGTACGGTTAGGATTGCTTGGGTTAAGTTTGGTGCGGATGGCTCCTACTCTTGTGCTGTGCACTGAAATCCGGTGGATCCCTTAGCCCTACTATGCTCTAATATGTACTGCTTGTCTGTGTGTAGGTCAGTAATGGTGTTCTCGGCATACATATTTGAGTTATATTTCGCTGTGTTATGCCGCGTTTCGTTAGGTTAGGATATGGAAGCTTTGACTTTTGTGCTATACACCGCTATTCAGTGGATACCTACGCCCTACATTGCTCTACTATACTCTGCTCGACTCTCGGGATGCGAGCAGTTGCGGCCGTGGCACGTTAGGTTGGGAAACGTTACGTTTGGTTAGGTTATGTTAGGTTAGGTATGGTTACGGTAGCTTCGACTTTCTTGCTGTACACTGCTATTCGGTAGATTTGTACGCCCTACTTTACTCTAGTATACTCTCCTCGACTCTGGGGAGGCCAGTAACAGTGATCTCGGCCCGTTATGCGTAGCAGGCTACGTTTGGCTACATTTCGTTAAATAGGGTTAGGTGCGGATAGCTTTGACTTACGTAGTGGTCACTGCTCTTCGGTGGATTTTGGCGCTCTACTGTGTTCCGGCATGTTCGGCTTGACTCTGGGAAGGTCAGCAATAGTGGTCGCGGCACGTTAGGTTTAGTTACTCTACGTTTGGCTCGGTTCGGTTAGGTCTGGTTAGGACAGGATATCTATCACTTCTGTGCTATACATTGCTATTTGGTGACCTTCGGCGCTCTACTGTGCCCTAGAATACTCCAGTCGGCCCTGGGGATGCTAGCATTAGTGGTCATGGCACGAAAGGTTATGTTAGGATATGTTTAGTTAGGTTCCGGTTGGTTAGGTTAGGTTAGGGTACCTTCGTCTTTAATGCTACACAACGATATTCGGATGACTTCAGTGATTTACATTGCCCTGCTGTACTCTGCTCGGCACTCGGAAGGCCAGTAGTAGTGTCCTCGGCCAGTTAGATTCAGTTAGGCTACGTTAGGCGGGGCTATGTTAGCTTGGGTTAGATACGGGTTGCTTTGACTTTCGTGGCATGGACTCCTTTTCGGTGGATTTCTGCGCTCCGCAGTGCTCTAGTACATTCTCCTTATCTATGGGGATGCCAGCTGTATTGGTCTCGACATTTTATTCTGGGTTATGTTGCTTCCTGTTATGTTAAGTTTGGGTACTTTAGGAGAGGGTAGCTCTGACTTTTATTCTAAATACAGCAATACGGTTGATTTCTCCGATCTACATTGCTCTAGTGTACTCTGCTCTACTCTGCTCAGGACAGTAATAGTTATCTCGGCGCGTCAGATTGGATTAGCCTACGTTTGGCTAGGGCATGTCTCTATGGGTTAGGGTACGGTAACTACGACTTTCGTGGTGTTAACCGTTTTTCGGTTCGTATGTGCTCTCTACTGTGCTCTAGTACGTTCTGCTTTCCTCTGCGGTGGCCAGCAATGGTGGTCTCGGCACTTGGGTATGATAAAGATAACGTTTGGCTATGTTATGTTTGGTTAGGTTAGGAGAGGATAGCTTTGACTTTTGTGCTATACACGGCTATTCAGTGGATTCCAGCGCTCTACATTGCTCTACTATACTCTGCTGAAGGGGCCAGCAATAGTGGTCGCTGCACGTAACGTTGAGTTTGGCAACGCTAGGTTAAGTCATGTTAGTTTGGGTTGGGTTTGGATATCTTTGACTTTTCAGCTGTACACTGCGATTCTATGGATTTGTGCGCCCTACTCTCCTCTAATATGTTCTGCTTCAGTCTGGGGAGGCCAGCAGAGTTGCGTTGAGTTACGTTGAGTTACGTTACGTTGAGTTGGGTTACGTTTGGTTATGATGCGTTTGTCTCGGTTTGGATAGGATAACCTTGACATTTGTGCTATACGCAGCTATTCGGCGGATTTCTGTGCCCTTCAATGCGCTACCACACGTTGCTTGCCTCTGTGGAAGCCAGGAACAATGCTCTCGGTACGTTAGTTTGTGTTATGTTACGTTTGGCTATGTTGGACTTGGCAAGGTTTGGTTAAAGTAGCATTTTCCTTTGTGCTGTACACTGCTTTTCGGCCGATTTCAGCGATTTACATTGCACTGCTATACTCTGCTTAGCTCTCGCGTGGCCAGCAACAGCTGTCGTGGCACGTTTGTTTGTGTTACGCTACGTCTGCTTATGTTACGTTTGGCTAGGTAAGGATAGGTTTGCCTTCACTATTGGGTTACACACTGCCATTCGGTGGATTCCTGCGCTCCACTCTGATCTAGTGTTCTCCGCTAGGGCCTGGGTAGGCAAGCAGTTGTGGTCTCGCCAGGTTAGGCTGGGTTTGGTTAGGATAGTGTAGCTTATACTTTCGTGCTATGCACTGCTAAACGGCTGATTTCTGCGCCCTGCATTGCTCTACTAGCCGCAGTTCGTCTCTGGGGAATCCAGCAATAGCGGTCGCGGAAAGATAGGTTGAGCTATGTTACGCTTGATCAGGTAAGGCTTGGCTAGGTCAGGATAGGAAAGCTTCGACTTTCGTCTGTGCACTACTGTGATGTGGATTCCTGCGCTCTACTGCGCCATAATATGTTCTGCTTGGTCTTTTTTGCGTGGGGGGGGGGGGCAGCAATAGTGGACTCGGCCCGTTAATTTTAGTTAGGTTACGCTTGTTTATGTTACGATTGTTTAAGTTATGAAGGTATAGCTTTAACTTGTGTTGGTTGAGATATGTTACGTTTGGCATAGCTGGGTTAAGACTTGTTTTGTTGGGATAGATTTGACTCTTGTGCTATACACGGATATTCGGTGAGTATCTCCTCTCTACTACGCTCTGGTGTACTCTGCTTGGCCTTTTGAAGGACAGCATTAGCGGCCTCGGCACGTTCGGCTGTGTTCGGTTACGTTTGATTAGTTTATGTTAGCATGTGTAAGGGTCGGATTGCTTTGCTTTTTCAGATGTACACTGTGATTCCATGGATTTCCGCGCCCTGCACTTCTCTAATATGGTATGCATGGCCCAGGGATGCCAGCAATATTCGTCACGGCACGTCAGGCTCTGTTAGATTACGCTTGGTTCTGTTGGGTTTGGTTAGGTTAGGAAGGGATAGCTTTGACTTTTGTGCTATATACCGCAATTCTGTGGACCTCTGCGCTCTACTGTGATCTAATATTTCCTGCTGTTCTCTGGGAATTCCAGAAATAGTGGCCGCGGCGCGTTAGGTTCAGATGAGTTACGTTTGGTTAAGTTAGGTGTGTTTGTGCTTGGTAAGGACATCTTTGACCTTCGTGATATGCGTAGCCATTCTATGGGCCACGGCTCTCTGCTGTCCCCTAATATGACATGCTTGGCGGTGGGGAGGCCAGCAACTGTGGTCTCGGCACTTTGGGTTTTGTCAGGCTATGTTTGGTTATGCCCTGTTGGTTTGGGTTACGTTTGTGTAACTCTGACTTTTACGATATGCACTGCGATTCTATGTCTTTCTACGTTCTACTCTCCACTAACCTGTTCCGTTCGATTCTGTGGAGGGCAGCAATCGCGGTCGCGGCACGTTGGGCTGTGTCATGTTACGTTTGGTTATGTTACGATTGGTTAAGTTAGGAGGGGATAGCTTTGTCGTTAGTGCTGTATTCTGCTATTAGGTGGATTTCTGTACCCTACAGTGCTCTAATATTTTTAGCTTGCCTGTGTCAAGGCCAGCAAGCGTGGTTTCGGCACGTTATGTTCAGTCAGGTTACGTTCGTTTAGGATGGGTTAGGCTACGTTTTGCCAGGATAGCTTTAAGTTCTGTGCTGTACACGGATACTAGGAGGATATCTGCGCTCTACTAGGCTCTAGTATGTCCTGCTAGGCTCTGGGGAGGGCAGCAACAGCGGTCCCGGCACGTTGGGTTGAGTTAGGCTATGTTCGGTTATATTCAATTTGTTTGTGTTATGTTTGGGTAGCTTAGGCGTTCCTGATATACACTGCGATTCTCTTGCTTTCTGAATCCCAGTCTACACTAATGTGTTCTACTTGGCTCTGGGGGAGGCCAGAAATAGTGTCCGCAGCACGTTACGTTGAGTTGGGATACGTTTTGTTATGTTACGCTTGGTTAGTGTAGGAGAGGATGGCTATGACTTTAGTGCTATAGTGTACTGCTAGGTAGATTTCTGCCCCCTACCGTGCCTTAATATTTTCAGCTTGACTCTGGCAATGCCAGCAATAGTGGCTCGGAACTTTGGGTCAGGTTACGTTCGGCTAGGCTGGGTCAGGCAATGTTTGGTCTGGATTGCTTCATCTTTTGTGCAGCTCGTTGCTTTTCTGTGGATTTCTGCGCTCTACTGCGCTCTAGCATGACCTGCTTGGCTCTGGGGGGTGAGGCAGCTATAGCGGTGTCGGTACGTTATGATGAGCCTGGTTTGTTCCGGTTAGGATGGGTCTGGCTAAGTTTGGCCAGGATCGCTTTAACTTTTATGCTGTACGCTGCTGCTCGGTGAATTTCTGAGCTCTACTCTGCTCTAGTATGTCCTGCTTTGCTCTGGGGAGGGCGGCAATTGCGTTTCGGCATGTTAGTTCGAGTTACACAAAGTTTGGCTACATTCTGTTGTTTTGGGTTCGATTAGGATCGCTTTGACTTTCCATATATACAATGCGAGTCTGTGGCTTTCTTCGTTCTGCCCTCCACTAATGCGTCCTGGTGGGCTCGGTAGAGACCAGAAATAGTTGTGGCGGTACGTTGTGTTGAGTTAGTTTACGTTCGGTTATGTAACGTTTGGATAGGTTAGGTGAGGATAGCTTTGACTTTAGTGCTATAGTCTGTTATTACGTAGGTATCTGCGCCCAACAGTGGCCTAATATTATCAGCTTGGCTCCGGGAAGGCTGCCAATAGTGACCTTGGCTCGTTTTGTTGAGTCAGATTACGCACGTTTAACTTGAGTTGAGCTAAGCTTGTTCAGGATAGCTTTAACTTTTGCGCTGCTCAATGCTATTCGGTGGACTTCTGCCTTCTACTGTTCTCTAGTATGTCCTACTTCCCTCCGAAGGGGGGGGGGGCAATTGCGATTTCGATACGTTAGGTTGAGTTAGGACACGTTAGGCTATGTTCTCTTGGTTTGGATTTGGTTCGGGTGGATTTGACTTCTCTGATGTACACTGCAATTCCACTGATTTCTGCATTCTACTCTCCGCTATTGTGTTCCGCCTGCCTCTGTGGAGGCTAGTGGTCTCGGCGCGTTGGGTTGAGTTCTGTTACGTTCGCTTATGCTGCGATTGAATAAGTTCGGAGGGGACAGCTTTGACATTAGTCCTATAGTCCGTCATTAGGTAGATACCTTCGCTCCCAGTGCTCTAACATTTTCATCTTGGTTGTAGGAAGACCAGCAACAGTGGTATCGGCGAGTTACGTTCAGTCAGGTTACTTTCCGTTAGGTTGGGTTATGCTAAGCATTGTAAGGATAGCTTCATCTTTTGTGCTGTACACTGCTATTCAGTGGATCTCTACGCTCTAGTGTGCTCCTGTGTGTCCAGCCTGTGTCTGCGGAGGTCAGCAATAGTGTTCTCGGCAAGTAAGGTTGAGATAGGCAATTTTTGGTAATGTTCTTTTGGTTTGTGTTAGGCTTGGGTAACTTCGAATTTCCTGATGTACACTGCAATTATATGGATTTCTGCGTTCTACTTACAGCTAGTGTGTTCCGCTTGGCTCTGTGGAGGCCAGCAATGGCGCTCGCGGCACGATAAGTTGGGTTAGGTTACGTTTTGTTATGTTAAGGTTGGCTTGGTTAGGAAAAGGTAGCTGTGACTTTGGTGCCACAGTCTGCTATTAGGTGGATTTTTGCGCCCTACAGTGCTCTAGTGCTCTCAGCTTGGCTCTGGGAAGGCCATCAACAGTGGTCTGGGTACGTTATGTTGAGACAGGTTACCTTCGGTTAGGCTGTGTTCTGACAAATTTGGTTAGGATAGCTTCAACTTTTGCGCTATACAATGCTATTCGTTGGATTTCTGCGCCCTAGCCTGCCCTAGTGTGCCCTGCGTGGCTCTGGGGTGGGTAGCAATAGCTGTCTCGGCACGTCAGGGTGAGTTATGTTATGCTTGGTTATGTTCTATTGGTTTGAATTAGATTTGGGTAGCTTTGCCTTTTTCGATATACACTGCGATTTTATGGACCTCTGTGTTCTACTGTCCAATAACGTGTTCTACTTGACTCTGACGAGGCCAGTAGTGGTGGTCGCGGCACTCTAGGTTGAGCTAGGTTACGTTCGGTTATGTTGGGTTTGCTGAGTCTGGTCATGGTTGGTTCAACTTTTGTGCTGTACTCTGCTATTCGGAGGATTTCTACGCTCTACTGTGATCAAGTACGTCCTGCCTGGATCTGCGGATGTCAGCAACGTCGGTCTCTGCGAGTTAGGTTGAATTGGGGTACGTTTGTGTATGTTCTGCTTGGCTGGGTTAGGTTCGAGTAGCTTTGACCTTTCTGATGTGCACTGCATTCTATGGATTTATGCGCTCTACTGTCCACTAATGTGTTCTGCTTGGCTCTGTGGTGGCCAGCAATAATGTGCGCGGCACGTAAGGTTGAGTTAGTTTACGTCATGTTATGGTACGTTTGGTTATTTCAAGAGAGTATAGCATTGACTTTAGTGCTATAGTCTGTCATTAGGTGGACCTCTGCGTCCTACAGAGCGCTAATATTTTCAGCTTGGCTCTGGGGCAGCCAGCAATCGTGATCTCGGCACGTTACGTTAAGACCGGTTACGTTATGTTAGACTGTGTTAAGCTATGTTTGGTCATGATAGTCTTAACCTTCGTGCTGTACACTGCTATTCGATGGACTCCTGCGTTCTACAGTCCCCTAGTATGTGCTGGTTGGCTATGGGGATGGCAGCAATAGCGGTCTCGGCACGTTAGTCTGAGTTAGGCTATGTTTGGTTATTTCCTGTTTCTTTGGTTTGGGGTTGGGTAACTTTAACTTTTCAGATATACACTGCGACTATATGAATTTATGCGTTCTACACTCCACTACTGTGTTCTGCCTGGCTCTGGGGAGGCCAGCAGGAGTGGTCGCGGCAAGCTAGGTTCAGATATGATACGGTTGGTTATGTCACGAATGGCTACGTTAGGAGAGGATGGCTATGACTTTATCTCCATATTCTGCTATTAGGCGGACTTCTGCGCCATACAGCGCTCTAATGCTCTCAGATTGGCACTGGGAAGGCAAGCAATAGTGGCCTCGACTCGTTATGTTGAGTCACGTTACGTTCGATCATGTTCGGTTATGCTAAGCCTTGTAAGTGTAGCTTTTTCTTTTGTGCTGTACACCGCTATCCGGCGAATTTCTGCGCTCTCCTGTGATCTAGTATGCCCTGCCAGCCTCTGCGGAGGGCAGCAATTGTGGGCGCGCCACGTTAGGTTGAGTTATGTGGCGTCTTCTTATGATACGTTTGGTTAGGTCAAGAGAGTATAGCATCGAACTTAGTGGTATAGCCTGTCATCAGGCGGATTTCTGCGCCTACAGAGCACTAATATTTTCAGCTTGTCTCTTGGGAAGCCAGCAGTAGTGGTCTCTGCACGTCACGTTCAGTCAGGTCACGTTAGGTTGGTTTGGGTTACGATATGTTTGCAAAGGATAGCTTCAACCATTGTACTGTACACTGCTGTTTTTTGAATTTCTGCGCTCTACTGCGCTCTAGTATGTCCTTCCTGGATACGGGGAGTGCAGCAATGACGGTCTCGGCGAGTTGGTTGTGTTAGGATGCGTTTGTTTATGTCCCGCATGTTTGGGTCAGGATTGGGTAGCTCTGACTTTCCTGATATACGCCGCGAAACTACAGATGTCTGCGTTCTACTCTTCGCTAATGCTCTCTGCTTGGCTCTGTGGATGCCAGCAATGGCGGTCTCGGCACGTAAGGTTGTGTTAGGGTATGTTTGGTTATGTTCTGTTGGTTTTCGTTGGTTTTCCTTGCTTCGAATTTCTTGATGTACGCTGCGATTATATGGATTTCTGCGCTCTGGTCATTGCTAACGTGCTCTGCTTGGTTCTGAGTAGGCCATCAATAGTGGTACCGGAACGTTATTTTAAGTCAGGTTACCTTCGGTTATGTTGCGTTATGATAAATTTGGTTAGAATAGCTATAACTTTTGCGTTGTACACTGATATTCGGTGGATCTCTGCGCTCTAGTGTTCTATAGTGCTTCCTGCGTGGCTCTGGGGAGGGCTGTAATAGCTGTCTCGGCACGTTAGGTTGAGTTATGCTATGTTTGGTTATGTTCTATTGGTTTGGGTTAGGTCAGGGTAGCTTTGACTATTTCGATATTCACTTCTATTCTATGGATCTCTGGGCTCTACTCTCTACTATTGTGTTCTGTTTGGCTCTGGCGAGGCCAGCAGTAGTGATCTCGGCACGTTACGTTGAGGCCGGTTTCGTTCGGTTAGGATTTGTTGAGCAAAGTTTGGTTATGGTAGTCTTAACTTTTGAGCTCTACTCTGCTGTCCGATTGACTTCTGCGCTCCACAGTGCTCTAGTATGTCCTGCCTGTCTCTGTTGAGGGCAGAAATAGCGGTCTACTCACGCTAGGTTGAGCTAAGCTATGTTTGTTTATTTTCTGTTCGTTTGTGTTATGTTTGCGTAGCTCTGACTTTTCTGATATACGCAGCTATTCTATGGATTTTTGGGATCTACACTGCACTAATGCGTTCTTCCTGGCCCTGGGCTGGCCAGCAAAAGTGGTCGCGGCAAGTTAGGTTGCGTTACGTTGCGTTTGGTTGTGTTACGGTTGGTTACGTTAGAAGATGATGACTTTGACTTCATTTCTATAGTATGCTATTAGGTGGATTTATGCGCCCCACAGCGCGGTTATGCTTTCAGGTTTGATCTAGGAAGGAGAGCAATAGTGGCCTCGGAGCGTAACGATGAGTCTGGCTACTTTCTGTTAGGTTGGGTTAGGCTACGTTTTGTATGTGTAGCTTTAACTTTTGTGATGTACTCTCCTATTAGGTGGTTTCCTGCACCCTATAGCGCTCTAGGATCTTCAGCTTGTCTCTGGGATGGCCAGCAATAGTGATCTCGGCACGTTATGTTGTGTCAGGTAACTTTCGGTTAGGTTGTGTTATGCTAATATTAGTCAGGATAGCTTAAACTTTTGTGCTGCACCCTGCTATTCGATGGAGTTCTGCGCTCTACTGTGCCCTAGTATGTCCAGCTTGTCTCTGCAGTTGGCGGCATAAGCGATCTCGGCGTGTTAGTTACAGTTATGCTATGTTTGGTTATGTTCCGTTGGTTTGGGCTAGGCTTGTGGTGCTATGACTTTCCTGACACACACTGCGATTCTGTGGATTTCTGCGTTCTACTCACCACTAGTTTGCTCTGCTTGGCTATGTGTAGGCCAGCAATAGTCTTTGTGGCACGTCAGGTTGAGTTAGGCTACGTTTGGTTATGTTAGCAGAGAATGGCTTTGGTTTTAGTGCTATTGCCCGCTCTTAGGTGGATTCCTGGGCCATAGGGTGCCCTAATATTTTCAGCTTGGTTCTAGGAAGGCCAGCAATAGTAGTTTCGGGTCGTTATGTTCAGACAGGTTGCGTTCGGTTCGGTTGGGTTAGGCTAAGTTTGATTACCGCAGCTTAAAATTTTTTTGCTGTACACAGCTGTTTGGTGGATTTCTGCGCTCTATTGCGCTCTAGTGTGCCCTGCTTGGCTCTGAGGAGGGCGGCAACAGCGGTCTAGGCACGTTGGCTTATGTTCCGTTGGTCTGGGTTAGTCTTTGAGTTGCATAGACTATTCTGACATACTCTGCGATTCTGTGTACTGTTGCATTCTACTCACCACTAGTGTGTTCTGCTTGTCTCTGGCGAGGCAAGAAATAGCGGGCGCGTTGCGCTAGATTAAGTTATGTTACGCTTGTGTATGTTACGATTCGTTAGGTAAGCGGAGGGTAGCTTCGACTTTAGTCATATAGTCTGCTATTAGGTGGACTCCTGCGCTCTTCAGTGCTCTAATATTTTCAGCTTGGCTCTGGGAAGGACAGAAACAGTTGTCTCTGCAAGTTATTTTGAGTCAGGTTACGCCCGGTGAGGTTGAGTTAGGCTAAATGTTGTTGGGACATCTTTAACTTTTGTGCTGTGCACTGCTTTTCGCAGGATATATGCGCGCTGTTGTGCTCTAGCATGTTCTACCTCGTCCCTGGGGTGTTCAGCAATAGCGTTCTCGACAAGTTAAGCAGAGTTAAGCTTCGTTTGTTTATGTTCTGCTAGTTTGGGTTAGGTTTGGGTAGGTTTGACTTTTCTGACATACACTGCGATTCCATGGACTTTTGCGTTCGATTGACAACTAATGTGTTCTGCTCGGCCCTGGGGAGGCCAGCAATAATTGGCGCGGCACGTTATATTGTGTCAGGTTACGCTCGGTTAGGCTGGGTTTGGCTGAGTTTGGCTTGGATAGCTTCAACTTTTAGATGTACTGCGCTGATCGGTGGACTTCTGAGATATACTGAGCTCCATTATGTCCTGCATGGCTATGGGGATGGCAGCTATATAGCTCTTGACACGTTAGGCTTTTTTCGGCTACGTTTGGCTATTCTCTGTTTGTTTGGGCTAGGTTTGGGTACCTTTGACTTTTCTGATATACACCGCAATACTACGGGTTTCAACGTTCTACTCTCCACTAATGTGTTCTGCATGGCTCTGTTGAGGCCGGCAATAGTGGTCGCGGAGCGTTAGGTTGAATTAGCTTACGTTTGGTTATATTACGATTGCGTATATTCGGAGAGGGTATCCTTGAGTTTTGTGCCATAGTCTTCTATGGGGTGGATGCCTGCTCCCTACACTTCTCTAATGTTTCCAGCTTGGCTCTGTTAAGGAAAGAAATAGTGGTCTCGGCACGTTGTGCTGTATCTTGTTGCGTCAGCTTAGGTTGGGTTAGGCTAAGTTTGGTTAGGATAGCTTTAACTTTTCTGCTGCACACAGCTGTACGGTAAACTTCTGCTCTCTAATATGCTCCGGTACTTCCTGCTTTTCTCTGTGGAGGGCAGCTATAACGTTCTCGTCAAGTTAGGTTGAGTTAGGTTATGTTTGGTTATGTTCCGTTTGTTTGGGTTAGGCTCGGGTTGCTTTGACTTTCCTGAAATGCACAGCGATTACATGGATTTCTACGTTCTACTCTCCACTAATGCGTTCTGCTCGGCTCTGGGGAGGCCAGCATTTGTGATCGCGGTACGATAGGCTGAGATATGTTACAATTTGTTTTGTTACGTTTGGCTACGTTAGGAGAGGATACCTTCGACTTTAGTGCTATAGTCTGCTATTGGGTGGATCTCTGCGTCCTGCAGTGCTTTAATATCTCCAGCTTGGCTCCGCGGAGGCCAGCAATCGTGGCCGCGGCACGTTAGGTTGAGTTAGGTTACGTTTGGTAATGTTACCATTGGTTATGCTATTAGAGGATAGCTTTGATTTTAATGCTATAGTATGCTGTTAGGTGCATTTCTGCGCCCTACAATGCTCTAATACCTTCAGCTTGGCTCTGTGGCGGCCAGCAATCGTGGCCGCGGCACGTGAGTTTGAGTTATGGTTCTTCTGGCTGTGTTACGATTGGTTAGGTTAGGAGAGGATAGCTCCGACTTTGGGCTATATTCTGTTAATAGGCGAGTTCTCGCGCCCTACAATGCTCTACTATTTTCAGCTTGGCTCGCGGAGGGTTACTAATAATGGCCACGGCACATTGAGGTGTGTTATGTTACGTTAGGTTTTGCAGGATTAGGCTATGTATGGTTAGGATAGCATCAACTTTTGTGCTGTACACTGCTTTTCGGTAGATTTATGTCATTTACTGTGCTCCAGTATTTCCGGCATGTCTCTGGTGTGAGCAGCAATAGCGTTCTCGGCAAATTAAGTTGAGTTAGCCTTCGTTTGACTATGTTCTGTTGGATTCGGTTAGGTTTCGGTAGCTTTGGCTTCTCTGACGTACACTGCAATTATATGGCTTTCTGTGTCCTACTCCCCACTAATGCGTTCTGCTGGGCTCAGTGGAGGTCAGGAACATTTGTCGCGGTACGTTGGGTTGAGTTAGGTTTCTTTCGGTTATGTAACGTTTGGATATGTTAGGAGAGGGTAGCTTTGACTTTAGTGCTATGGTCTGCTATTAGGTAGGTGTCTGCGACATAGAGTGTGCTAATATTTTCTGCTTGCCTCTGGGAATGCCGGCAATGCTGGTCTCGGCGCGTTATATGGGTCAAGTTACGTTCGGTTATGTTGGGTTAGGCAAAGCTTGGTCAGTGTTTATTTCACTTTTTGTTGTACACTGTTTTACGGTGAATTTCTGCGCTCCGCTGGACTATAGTATGACCCGCCTGGCTCTGTGGAGGGCAGCAATAGCTGTCCCGGCACGTTAGGATGGGTGAGGATACGTTCCGTTAGGCTGGGTCAGGCTAAATTTTGTCAGGGTACCTCTGTCTTTTGTGCTGTATACTGCTATTCGGTGGATTCATGAACTCTACTGCTCCCTAGAATGTCCTGCTTGGCTCTGGTGTGGCCAGCAATAGAGGTGGCGGCACGTTAGGTTTAGATAGCATACGTTTTATCAAGTTAAGTTTGGTTAGGTTAGGAGGTGTTAGCTTTGTCTTGAGTGCCGTATTCTGCTATTAGGTGGATGTCTGCGCACCACAGTGCTGTAATATTTTCAGCTTGGCTCTGGCAAGGCCAGCAAAAGCGGTCTCGGCACGTAATGTTTAGTCATGTTACGTAGGGTGAGGTTGGTTCAGGCAAAGCTTGGGCAAAAAAGCATTAACTTTTGACCTGCACACTGCTATTCGATGGATTTCTGCGTTCAGCTGTGCTCTAGTATGGCCAACATGGCTCTGGGGACGGCAACAATTGCGGTATCGGCACGTTAGGTTGAGTTATGCTACGTTCGGTTATGTTACGTTTTGCATGGTTAGGAGAGGGTAGCTTTGACTTTAGTGCTATCGTCTGCTATTAGGTGGGCTCCTGCTCCCTACAGTGCTTTAATGCTTCCCAGCTATTAGGCTAAGTTTGGTTAGGATAGCTTTAACTTTTCTGCTGCACACAGCTGTACGGTAAACTTCTGCTCTCTAATATGCTCCGGTACTTCCTGCTTTTCTCTGTGGAGGGCAGCTATATCGTTCTCGTCAAGTTAGGTTGAGTTAGGTTATGTTTGGTTATGTTCCGTTTGTTTGGGTTAGGCTCGGGTTGCTTTGACTTTCCTGAAATGCACAGCGATTACATGGATTTCTACGTTCTACTCTCCACTAATGCGTTCTGCTCGGCTCTGGGGAGGCCAGCATTTGTGATCGCGGTACGATAGGCTGAGATATGTTACAATTTGTTTTGTTACGTTTGGCTACGTTAGGAGAGGATACCTTCGACTTTAGTGCTATAGTCTGCTATTGGGTGGATCTCTGCGTCCTGCAGTGCTTTAATATCTCCAGCTTGGCTCCGCGGAGGCCAGCAATCGTGGCCGCGGCACGTTAGGTTGAGTTAGGATACGTTTGGTAATGTTACCATTGGTTATGCTATTAGAGGATAGCTTTGATTTTAATGCTATAGTATGCTGTTAGGTGCATTTCTGCGCCCTACAATGCTCTAATACCTTCAGCTTGGCTCTGTGGCGGCCAGCAATCGTGGCCGCGGCACGTGAGTTTGAGTTATGGTTCTTCTGGCTGTGTTACGATTGGTTAGGTTAGGAGAGGATAGCTCCGACTTTGGGCTATATTCTGTTAATAGGCGAGTTCTCGCGCCCTACAATGCTCTACTATTTTCAGCTTGGCTCGCGGAGGGTTACTAATAATGGCCACGGCACATTGAGGTGTGTTATGTTACGTTAGGTTTTGCAGGATTAGGCTATGTATGGTTAGGATAGCATCAACTTTTGTGCTGTACACTGCTTTTCGGTAGATTTATGTCATTTACTGTGCTCCAGTATTTCCGGCATGTCTCTGGTGTGAGCAGCAATAGCGTTCTCGGCAAATTAAGTTGAGTTAGCCTTCGTTTGACTATGTTCTGTTGGATTCGGTTAGGTTTCGGTAGCTTTGGCTTCTCTGACGTACACTGCAATTATATGGCTTTCTGTGTCCTACTCCCCACTAATGCGTTCTGCTGGGCTCAGTGGAGGTCATGAACATTTGTCGCGGTACGTTGGGTTGAGTTAGGTTTCTTTCGGTTATGTAACGTTTGGATATGTTAGGAGAGGGTAGCTTTGACTTTAGTGCTATGGTCTGCTATTAGGTAGGTGTCTGCGACATAGAGTGTGCTAATATTTTCTGCTTGCCACTGGGAATGCCGGCAATGCTGGTCTCGGCGCGTTATATGGGTCAAGTTACGTTCGGTTATGTTGGGTTAGGCAAAGCTTGGTCAGTGTTTATTTCACTTTTTGTTGTACACTGTTTTACGGTGAATTTCTGCGCTCCGCTGGACTATAGTATGACCCGCCTGGCTTTGTGGAGGGCAGCAATAGCTGTCCCGGCACGTTAGGATGGGTGAGGATACGTTCCGTTGGGCTGGGTCAGGCTAAATTTTGTCAGGGTACCTCTGTCTTTTGTGCTGCATACTGCTATTCGGTGGATTCATGAACTCTACTGCGCCCTAGAATGTCCTGCTTGGCTCTGGTGTGGCCAGCAATAGAGGTGGCGGCACGTTAGGTTTAGATAGCATACGTTTTATCAAGTTAAGTTTGGTTAGGTTAGGAGGTGTTAGCTTTGTCTTGAGTGCCGTATTCTGCTATTAGGTGGATGTCTGCGAACCACAGTGCTGTAATATTTTCAGCTTGGCTCTGGCAAGGCCAGCAAAAGCGGTCTCGGCACGTAATGTTTAGTCATGTTACGTAGGGTGAGGTTGGTTCAGGCAAAGCTTGGGCAAAAAAGCATTAACTTTTGACCTGCACACTGCTATTCGATGGATTTCTGCGTTCAGCTGTGCTCTAGTATGGCCAACATGGCTCTGGGGACGGCAACAATTGCGGTATCGGCACGTTAGGTTGAGTTATGCTACGTTCGGTTAAGTTACGTTTTGCATGGTTAGGAGAGGGTAGCTTTGACTTTAGTGCTATCGTCTGCTATTAGGTGGGCTCCTGCTCCCTATAGTGCTTTAATGCTTCCCAGCTATGATCTGGGAGGGCCAGCAATAGTGGTCACGGCACGTTGTGTCGGGTCTGGTTACGTTAGGTTAGGTTGGGTTAGGCAATGTCTGGTCAGGATAGATACAACTTTTGTGTTGCATACTGCTATTCGGTGGCTTTATGGCATCTACTGCGCTCTAGTATGCCCAGCTTGGCTCTGGGGAGGGCAGCAATGGTAGCCTCCAAGCGTTAGTTTGAGTCAGGCTTAGCTTGGTTATGTTCTGTTGGTTTGGGTAGCGGGTGACTTTCCTGATATACACGGCGAGCCTATGGATTTCTGCGGTCTACTTTCCAGTAATGAACTCTGCTTGGCTCTGGGGGGAACAGAAATAGTGGTCGCGGCATGTTAGGTTGAGTTAGCTTCCGTTTGGTTATGTTACGATTGGTTATGGCAAGAGTGGATAGCTTTGAAGTTAGTACTGTAGTCTGCTGTTAGGTGTATTTCTGTGCCCTACGGAGCTATAATATTGTAAGCTTGACTCGGGGAAGGCCAGCAATAATGGTCTCGGCAAATTATGTCGAGTCATGTTAGCCTATGTTTTGTTAGCATAGCTTTAACCTTTGTGCTTTACACTGCTATTCGGTTCACTTTTGCAATCTACTGTGTTCTAGCATGTCCTGCTTGTATCTGAGGCGGGCAGCAATAGCGGCCTTGGCAAGTCAGCTTGTGTAAGGATATGTTTGGCTATACCCTGTTGATTTGGTTAGGTTCGGTTAGCTCTGACTTTTCTGATATACACCGCGATTCTACGGATTTCAACACCCTGCTCTCCACTAGTTAGTTCTTTTCGGCTCTGGGAAGGCCAGCAATATCGTTCGCGGCACGTTACGTTGAGGTAGGTTTGTTTGGTTATGTTACGATTGCATAGGACAGAAGAGGATTGCTTTGACTTTAGTGCTTGAGCCTGCTATTAGGTGCAATTCTACGCCCGGCAGTGCGCTAATATCTTCAACTTGGCTCTGGGAAGGCAAGCAATAGTGGTCGCGGCACGGTTTCTTGAGTTAGGTTACGTTCGGTTATGTTACGATTGGTTATGTTATGGGAGGATAGGTCCGACTTTAGCGCTACAGTCTTCTGTTAGGTGGATTTCTTCACCCTACAGTGCTATAACATGTACAGCTAGCCCCTGGGACGGCCAGCAATGCTGCCTCCGGCACGTTTCGTTGAGTCATGTTAGGTTCGGTCTGGTTGTATTTGGCTAAGTTTCGTACGGGTAGCTGTACCTTTTGAGCTGCGCACTGCTATTCGTGGGACTTCTGCGATCTACTGTGCTCTGGTACGTCCTGCTCGGCACTGGTCATTGCAGCAATGGCGGTATTGGGTCGATAGGTTGGGTTAAGGTATGTTCGGTTATATTCTGTTGGTTTTTGTTAGGTTTCGGTAGCTTCGTCTTTTCTGATATGCACTACGATTCTACGGATTTCTGCATTATACTCTGTACTGGTGTGTTCTACTTGGCTCTGGGGAGGCCAGCAATTGTGGTCGCGGCGCGTTAGGTTGAGTTATGTTACGTTTGGATATCTTACGGTTGGTTAAGTTAGGAGAGGGTTGCTTTGACTTTAGTGCTATAGTCTGCTATTAGGTGGATTCCTGCGACCTAGATTGCTCTATTGTTTTCACCTTGGCTCTGGGAAGCGCAGCAATATTTGTCTCTGCACGTTACGTTGAGACAGGTGACGTACGGTTATATTGAGTTAGGCTAAGTTTGGTTAGGGCAGCTTTAACTTTTGTGCTGTGCATTGCTTTTCGGAAGACTTCTGCGCTCTGTTGTGCTCCTGCATGTCCTGCTTCGCTCTGGAGAGGGCAGTAATAGGGGTCTCGGCACGATTGTTTGAGTTAGGATATGTTGGTCTCTGTTCTGTTTGTTTGGGTCAGGCTTGGGTAACTATGAATTTCCTGATATACACTGCGATTACATGAATTTCTGCCTTCTACTCTCCACTAACGTATTCTTCTTGGCTCTGTTGAGGGCGCCAGTAGTGCTCGCGGCGCGTTAGGTAGAGTTAGGCTACGTTTGGCTATTTTACGTTCGGTTAGGTTAGGAGAGGACAGCTTTCACTTTAGTGCTATTGTCTGCTATTAGGTGGACCTCTGGGCACAGCAGTGCTGTAATATTTTCAGCTTGGCTCCGGGAATGCCTCCAACAGTCGCCTCGGCACGTTACGTTGTGTCAGGTTACGTTCGTTTGGTTTGGATTAGGCAATGTTTGGTTAGGATGGCCTAAACCATTGTGCTTTACAATGCTTTTCGGTGGATTTCTGACGTCGACAGTGCTCTGGTATATCCTGCTTGTCTCTGGGGAGGGCAACAATAGCGGCCTCGACACGCTAGGTTGAATTAGGCTATGTTTGGCTATGGTCTGTTGGTTTGGTTTTGGTTTGGGTAGCTTTGACTTTCCTGATATACGCTGCGATCCTACGGATTTCTGTATTCTATTTTCCACTAGTGTGTTCTGCTTGGTTGTGGGGGGCCAGCAACAGTGCTAGCGGCA
>NW_016910571.1:54992-69173 GCF_001483705.2 Eufriesea mexicana
ACTGCATTTCCGTGGATATCTGGAATGCAGTGCGCTCTAGTATGTTCAGCTTGGGTCTGGGGAGTCCAACAAAGCGGTCCCGGCGCGTTAGGTTGAAGTATATTACGCACCCTTATGTTACGTTTGGTTAGGTTAGGATGGGATATCATCCACTTTTGTGCTACACACTGCTCTTCGGTGGTCTTCTGCCCTCTACATTGCTCTACTAGACTCTGCCCGACTCCCTGGCGGCCAGCAATAGTGGCCGCGGCTCGATTGGTTGAGCTATATTCAGTTCGTTTTGGCTAGGTTTGTGTAAATTTGGTTGGGATACCTTTGACCTTTTTGCTGTACACTGCCACTGGGTTGATGTGAGCGTCCAACAGTGCAATGCTGTACTCTGTTTGTCTCCCTTGAGGCCAGCAGTAATGGTCGTGGCTCCACAGGTTGTGTTGCGTTGCGTTTGGTTATGTTACATTTGGCCAGGTTAAGAGGTGTAGCTTTGATTATTGCGCTCTACACTGCTATTCAGTGGGTTTCTGCGCTCTACACTGCTCTAATATATTCTGCTTTGCTCTGTGCATGTCAGCAATTCTGATCAAGGCACGCTAGGTTTAGTTATGCTAAGTTTGGTTATGCTACATTTGGTTAGGTTAGGCTAGGATTGCTTTGCCCTTTCTGCTATACCCAGCGATCCTGTGGATTTAGGAGGTCTCGTCTTCTTTAATATGCTCTGCATGGAGATGGCGAGGCCAGCAGCAGTGGACCCAACGCGTTACGATCAGTTACTCTACATATGGCTAGGTTACGGGATGTATGGTTGTGGTTTCTTTGACTTTTGCTCCATACGCTGCTCTTTGGTGGATTTCTGCGTAATACTGTGCTCTGATGTGTTCTATTTGCTCTGGAGATGCCATCAATGGTGGTGTCGGCATGTTTGCTTGGGTTATGTTATTTCGAGCCAGGTTTGGCTAACACTAACTTCCGTGGTATACGCTGTTTTTCGGCGGATTAACGGCACTCTACATTGCTCTGATATACTCAGCTCTGTTCTGGGGAGGACAGTAATAGTGGTCTCGGCACGTTAGCTTGGGTTAGGCTAAGTTTGGTTAGGTTATGTTTGGAGAGGTTAGCATAGGATAACTCTGACTTTTGTGCCATAAATTGCCGCTCGGTGGCTTTCTGCGCTCTGCTGTGCACTACTATACTCAACTCGAATCTGGGGAGTCCAGCAATAGTGGCCGCGAGATATTACCTTGAGTTATGCTATGTATTAATTTGTTACGCTTCGTTAGGTTAGGAAAGGGTGGTATCATATTTTGTGCTATACATTGCTATTCGTTGGATACCTGCGCCCTACTGTGCTCTAATATGCTCTGCCCTGCTCTGGATCGGTCAGCAATAGTGGTGTATGCACGTTGGTTTTAGCTATGTTCGTTCGGTATTGATTCGTTTGGTTAGGTTGGTATAGCATAAATGCGACTTTTGTGCTACATACTGCTTTCGGTGGATTTCCCCGCTCCACTGTGCGCGAGAATGCTCTGCTTTGCCCTGGGGATGCCAGATATAATGGCCGCGGCATGCTATGCTGTGCTAGGTTACGTACGGTTAGTTTACGTCTGCACGGGTATGGTTCGGGTACCGTTTATTTTCCTTTCATACACGGCGATTCTATGTATTCCTACGCCCAACTCTCCTCGAATAGTTTCTGCATGGCCCTTGGGAGGCTAGCAGTATTTGTCTCGGCACGTTGGTCTGAGTCAATTTGCGCTTGGCTGTGTTGCGTTTGCTTAGGTTAGGAGAGCAAAGCTTTGACTCTTGTGCTAAACACGGATATTCGGTGGATACCTGCGCTCTTAGTTGCTCTACTATACTCTGCTGGAATCTTGTGAAACCAGCAATAGTGGTTGTGGCACGATAGGTTGAATTAGGTTAGGTTAGGTTTGGCCAGGATGGCATCGACTTTTCCGTTTTTCTCTGCTATTCGGTGATGGCTGCATTCCACTGAGCTCTAGTATGCTCTCCTTGGCGCTGGGGAGGCCAGGAATTGTGGTATCGACAGTATGCTCTCCTTGGCGCTGGGAAGGCCAGGAATTGTGGTATCAGCACGTTAGGTTGAGTTAGGCTGTGTTCGGTTAACTTGCGTTTGGCTCTGTTAGGCTTGGGTAGCTTCGACTTTTCTGCTGTACACTGCAATTTTACGGGTTTCTGCGCAATACTGATCTCTTTTACGCTCCGCTTGGCTCTGTAGAGGCAAGCAGTACTGGTCGCGGCACGTTAGGTGGAGTATGGTTACGTTTGGCTAGGTTACGTTAGGTTGGGTTTGGCTAGGATACGATTGACACATGTGCTCAACACTGTTACTTTATGGACTTCTGTGCTCTACTGTGCTCTATCACATTCTGCTTGTCTGTGGAGAGGACAGCAATGGAGGTCTCGTTACGTTAGATTGAGGTACGTTGCGTCCGGTTAGGTTAGGTTATGTTAGGTTTGGTTAGGACATCACTTACTTTTTGTAATGTGCACTGTAATTCGGTGGATTTCTGCGCTCCACCGTGCCTTAGCATGTTCGGATTGCATCTGTGGAGGGCAGCAATCCTGGTCTCGAGACGTTAGGCTGAGTTATATTCCGTTTGGTTTTGTAACGTTTGGTTAGGTTAGGATGGTACAGCTCGCACCTCTATGCTATACACCGCTCTCCGGGGAACCTCTGGTCCTAGATTGCCCTAATTAGCTCTGCTTGGCGTTTTTAATGCAGGCAATTCCAGTCTCGGCACGTTATGTTCAGTTAGGCTACGTTTGCTTATGTATCGTTTGGTTAGGATTGGAGAGGGAAGCTTTGACTTTTCTGCTGTACAGTGCTGTACGGTGGGTTAATGCCCCCTACTCTGCTCTAATACGCTCAGCTTGGCTCTGGACAGGTCAGCAATAGTGGTCGCTGCACGTTCGGTTGTGCTATGTTACGTTTGTGTATGTGACGGTTGGTTAGGTTAGGGGTGGATAGCATTGGATTTTGTGCTACGCATAGCCATTCGGCGGATTTCTGCACTCTTCCGTGCTCCATGACGCTCTGCTTAGCTCTGTGGAGGCCAACAATTGCGGTCTCGGCACGTTGGGTTGAGTTATGTTACTTTTGGTCAGGTTATGATATCTTGGGTCAGGCCTGCAGATCCTCGACATTCGTGGTACACACTGCTATACTGTGGCTTCCTGCGCTCCACTGTGCCGTGGTGTTTCCTGCTTGACACTGGGGAATACAGCAATAATGGTCTCGGCACCTTGGTATAAGCTGCGCAACGTTTGGTTATATTACGTTTGGATCGGTTAAGAGGGAGAAGCCTGGACTTTGGTGCTACACACTGCAATTCTGCTGTTTCCACTATACTCTGCTCGACTCCGGGAATGCCAGTAATAGTGGTCCCGGCGAGTTAGTTCGATTCATACTACGTTTGGTTATGTTACGTTTGGTCAGTGTACGAGAGGATAGCATTGACTTTTGCTCCATATAGTGCTATTAGTCGAGCTCCTGCGCCATACTGTGGTCTAATATGCTTTGCTTGGCTCTGGGGTGGCCAGCAATAGTGGTCTCGGCACGTTAGGTTGAGTTATGCCACGTTTAGTTAGGTTAGGTTACGTTGGGTTAGGATGGGATGGCTATGACTATACTCTGCTCGACCCTGGGGAGACCAGTAATAGTGATCTCGTCCAGTTAGTTTGGGTGAGGTTACGTTCGGCTACACTACGTTACACTGGGCAGGTTTTGGTAGATTCGACTTCCGTGGTATACACTCCTATTCGGTGGATTTCTGCTCCCTATTGTCCTCTATTATGTTCTGCTTCGCTCTGTGGAGGCCAGCTATACTGGTCGCGGAACGTTAGGTTGAGATTTATTACGTTCGATTAGGTTAGTTCAGGTTGGGTTATGTTAGCCTTGACTAATATACTAAACACTAAATATCCTATGGACTTCTATGCTCTACTGCACTCCATCATATTCTGCTTCTCTCTATGGATGCCAGCGATAGTGATCGCGGTACGCTAGGTTCAGTTACTTTACGTTCGGTTACGTCAGGTTAGGATACATTTGACTTTTGAGCTATACAATGCTATTTGGCGGATCTCTGCGCTCTACTATGTTCTAATCTGCACTGCTCGGATCTGGTGAGGCCAGCAATAGTGGTCTTGCCACGACATGTTATGTGAGGCTACGTTTGGTTTGGTTATGTTAGTATGTGTTAGGTATGGATTGCTTTGACTTTCGTGGCATAAGCTGTTATTCAGTGGACTTCTGCGCCCTACTGTGCTCTAGTATGTTCTGCTTGGCTCTTGGGATGCCAGCAATAATGGTCTCGGCAAGAAGGGCTGATATTGTTACCGTTTGGAGTCGTTACATTTTGTTAGGTCAATATAGGGTAGCTTTGACGTTTGTGTTATACACTGCTACATAGTGAACTGCTGTGCTCAGCTGTGATCTAATATGTTCTGCTTGGCACTGGGGAGGCCAGCAATAGCGTTCTCGGCACGTTAAGTTTGGTCAGGTTATGCGTGGCCTGGCTCGGTTAGGCTAGGTTTGGTAAGGATAGCCTCGACATTTGGCCTGTACACAGCTGTTCGATCGATATCTGCGCTCAGCATTGCTCTGTCCTCCTCTGATTTTCCATGGGAAGGTCAGAAATAGTGGTCGCATCGCGTTTGATTGAGTTAGGCCACATTTGGCTTGCTTAGGTTAGGTTGTTTGGTAATGATGACATCGGCTCCTGTCCTTTTCACTGCCCTTCGTTGGATTTCTGCGCTCCGTTGTGCTATAGTAATTTCTGCTTGGCTATGAGGAGACCAGCAGTAGTGGCCACGACACGTTAGGCAGAGTTAAGTTGCGTTTGGCTACGTTACGTTTGGTTTTGTGGGGATAGGGTAGCCTTGACTTTTGTGCTATACACTGGCATTCGGTGGATTCCTGCTCTATACTCTGCACTTCTTTAGTCTGCTCGGCCCTCAGGATGCCTGCAATAGTGCTTGAGGCACGTAAGGTTGAGCTCTGTTGCGTTCGGTTTTGTTATGTTATATTAAGTTCTGTTAGGATAACTTTGACTTTCGTGCTATACGCAGTTATTCGGTAGTTTCCTGCCCTCCGCTGAGCTGTACTCTACTATGCTTGGCACCGGGGAGGCGAGCGATTGTTGTGGCGGCACGTTACGTTGAGCATGGCTAATTCAGGTCATGTTATGTTAGTTTTGGTTAGGTTCCGGTATGTTTGACTACTCTGCTGTGCACCACTACTCTCTGGATTTCTGCTCTCCACTCTCCTCTAATATATTCTGCTTGGCTCTGCTGGGCCAGCAATAGTGATCGTGGGACGATAGGTCGAGTTAGGTTAAATTTAGCTATGTTAGGTTAGGATACGTTTGGTTGGGATGGCTTTGGCTTTTTCGATATACACTGCTGTTTGGTGGATTTCTGCGCTCTGCTGAGCTCTAGCATGCTCTGCTTGGCTATGGGGAGGCCAGCAGTGGACGTCTCGGCTCGTTAGGTTTAGTTATTCTATGTTTCGTTAGGTTAGGGTGGGTCAGGTCAGGTTTGGATATCATTGCCATTTCTGCTGTACACAGATCTTTGGTGGCCTTCTGCGCTCTACTGCGCTCTAGTGTCTGCTGCTTGGCCCTGGGGAGGTCAACAATATTTGTCTCGGCACGTCAGGTTAAGTTAAGTTGCGTTTGGCTATATTACGTTTGGATAGGTTAGGATCGGTTAGCATTGACTTTTATGCTGTAAACTGCGCTTCGGCGGTTTCTACGCTCTACCATGCTTAAGTATGTTCAGCATGGCTCTTCGCAGAGAAGTAATGTTGGTCTGGGCACGTTAGCCCATGATAGAATACGTTCGGTTAGGTTATGTTAGCATTGGTTGTGTTAGGTCAGCATCGACTTTTCTGCTGTACACAGCGATTCTATGTATTTCGACGCTCTACTCTCCCCTGCTATGCACTGCTTGGCTCTGTGGAGGCCAGCAATACTGGTCGTAGGACGATAGGTTTAGTTAGATTACGTTTCGTTAGGTTAGGTTTCGTTGGGTTTGGTTAGGATGGCTTTGACCTATGTGCTCGACAATGATATTCTTTGGACCCGTGTGCCCTACTGTGCTCTAGTATATTCTGCTTCTCCCTGGGGAAGTCAGCTGTAATGGTCACGACCCGTTGGGCAGACTTATGTTGCGTATGGTTAAGTTACGTTTGTTACGGTTGCGATAGTATAGCTTTGACTTATGTGCTCTACACTGTTATACAGTGGATTTCTGCTCTCTACTGTACTCTCATATGTTCAGCTTGTCTCTGGGGAGGCCAGCAATAGAGGTCTCTGCACGTTTAGTTATTCTACGTTTGGCTAGGTTCGGCTGTGTCAGGTTTGATGGGATGGCTTTGAGTTTTGCGCTATACTCTGCTATTCCTTGAACTTCTGCTCTATACCGTGATCTAATATTCTCCGCCCGACTCTCGGGAGGCTAGCAGTAGTGGTCGTGTCACGTTAGGTTTTGTTAGGTTACGTTTGTTTAGGTCAAGTTGGGATAAGTTTGGCTAGCATAGCTTCGACTTTCGCGCTATAAATGTTATTCTGTATATTCCTGCACTCTACTGTGCTCTACTCTAATCTGCGTTCCCTGTGGAAGACAGCAATAATGGTCGTTGCATGTTATGATGGGTTTGGCAATATCGGGTTAGAATACGTTAGCTTGGGTCAGGTCTGGGTTTCTTCGTCTTTTCTGCTGTACGCTACCGTTCTACGGATTTCTGCGTTCGACTCCACTCTAATAGATTCTGCATTGCCCTGGGGAAGCCAGCAATAGTGGTCGCGGCACGTTACGTTCCGTTATTTTACGGCTGGTTGTGCTCGCTTAGTTCCGGTTTGGTAGAGATAGCTTTTTACTTTTGTGCAGCAAACTGCTATTCGTGGCATTTATGCGGTCCACTGCGATCTAATATTCTGTGCTTGGCTATGGGGGTGGCCAGCAGTAGTGGTCGCGGTACGTTGGGCAGAGCTATGTTGCGTTTGGTTGTGTTACGTTTGGTAGGGTTGGGATAGATTAGCATTGACTTTTGTGCTATACTCAGGTGTACTGTGGATTTCTGCGCTCTATTGTACTCTAATATGATCAGGCTGGTTTTGGGGAGGCCGACAACTGTGGTCACGGCGCGGAAGGTTTAGTTAGGTTACGCTTGATTAGGCTGGGATGCGCTATGTTTGTTTAGGGCGGCCTTGACCATTGTGCACTACCTGGTTTTTCGGTCGATTTATGGTCTCTGCGATGCTGTACTTGCATCTGATATCTTGTGGGGACTCCAGAAATGGTGGCCGTGGCACGTTCGGTTTAGCTATGTTACTTCCGGCTTGGTTAGGTTTGGCTATGTTTGGTTAGGATGGCTTTGCCTTTTGTGCTATATAATGCTATATGGCGGATTTCTGCGCACTCTTGTGCTCTTGTTTGTTCCGCTTGGCTATGGAGATGACAGCGGTGTTGGTCTCGGCGCGAATGTCTGAGTTATGTTTCGATCGATTATGTTACGTTTGGTCGGGTAAGGATAGGATAACTGTGACTCTTGTGCTATGCACTGCTATTCGGCGGATTTCTTCGCTCTTCGTTCCTTTACTATACTCTGTTCGACTCCGTGGAAGCCAGTAAGAGTGGTCTCGTTCCGTTACGTTGAGTGAGGATACGTTTGGTTCCATTTTGTTAGTTTGGGTGGGTTTAGATAGATTTGACTTCCGTGGTGTACACTGCTATTCGGTGGATTTCTGCGCTCTACTGTGCGTTATTATGATCTGCTTTGCTCTGGAGAAGCCACTAGTCGTGGTCTCGGTACGATAGGTTGTGATGGGATACGTCTGGTTGGGCTATGTTAGCTCTGCTTATGTTTGGGTAGCTTCG
The DNA here is from genome assembly GCF_001483705.2 of Eufriesea mexicana. Lineage (NCBI taxonomy): Eukaryota > Metazoa > Arthropoda > Insecta > Hymenoptera > Apidae > Eufriesea > Eufriesea mexicana. Next base: position 62,889 of record NW_016910571.1, read on the forward strand.
ACTTCTCTGCTATACTCAAAGATTCTATGGATTTCTGATCTCTACTCTCCCCTATTACGCTCTGCTTCGCTCTGCGGAGGCCAGCAGGACTGGTCGCGGTACGTTAGTTTGAGATATATTACGTTTTGTTAGGTAAGGTTAGGTTGGGTCATGTTAGGATTGCTTTGATTTTTGTGCTCAACACTGATATTCTATGGACTATGTGCTCTACTGCACTCTATCACATTCTGCTTGTCTCTGGGGAAGCCAACGACAGTGGTCGCCTTACGGTAGGTTTAGTTATTCCACGTTAGGTTTGATTAGTTTAGGTCTGGTTAAGTATGGATATATTTGACTTTCGTGGTATACAATGCTATTTGGCCGCCTTCTGCGCTCTACTGCGCTGCACTATTCCCTGCTCGAATCTGGTGAGGCTAGCAATAGTGATCGTGCCACGACAGGTAGTGTTATGTTACGATTGGTCATGTTATATTTGTTCAGGTTAGGTTTGGATCGCTCTGACTATCTTGGCAAAGACTGCTATTCGGTGATATTTCTCCACACAACTTGGCTCTACTGTGCTCTGCTCGACACTGTGGAGGCCAGCAACAGTGGTCGCTGCACGTTCGGTTGAGTTAGGTTGCGTTTGCGTATGTAACGATTGGTTAGTTTAGCAGAGGGTAGCTTTGACTTTTGTGCTATACACTGAGATTCGGCGGGTTTCTGCAATCTACTGTGCTCTGGAGCAATCTGATTGGCTCTGCGGCGGTCAACAATAGTAGTCCAGGGCTGTTAGGTGGAGTTAGATTACATTTGGTTGGGTTACGTTCGGTTAGGCGAGGACAAGGTAGATAGGACCTTTGTGCTTTACTCTGCTATTCGTTGGACTTCTGTGTTTTACTGTGCTCTAATATGCTCTGCTTGGCACTGCGAATGCCAACAATAGTGGTCACGGCACGTTAGGTTGAGTTAGGTTACGTTTGGATAGGTTACGCTTGTTACGGTTAGCTCTGGATAGTTTTGGCTTTTTTGGCAAAGACTGTTATTCGGTGGATTTCTGCTCTCTACTATACTGTACTCTGCTTTACTGTACTCTGCTCGACACTGGGGCGACCAGCAATGGTGGCCGCGGTGCGTCAGGTTGAGTTATGGTGAGATCGGTTGGGTTACGATAGTTTGTGTTATGTTCGCATAGCTTTGACTTTCGTGGTATACACTGCTATTCTGTGGGTTTCTGCGTTCTACTATGTCCTGGTATGTTCTGCTGCGCGCAGGGGATGCCAGCAATAGTGGGCTAGGCACGTTAGTTTCGATTCCGATGCGCTTGGTTATGTTACGCTTGGTCAGGCTAGGGGAGGGTAGCCTCGACTTTTGCGCTGTACACTGCTATTCGGTGCACTACTGGGCTATAATGTGCTCTAATATGCTCTGCCTGTCTCCTGGAGGGCCAGCAATGGTAGTCCCGGCACGTTAGTTTGATGTAGGTTACGTTTGGTCAGGTTATGTTAGTTTGGGTCTGGTTAGCGTTTCTTCGACTTTTCTGCTATACACCGCCATTTTATGGACTCCTGAGCCGTAACCTCCTCTGATACGTTCTGGCTGACGATAGGGATTCCTGCAGTAGGGGTCTAGGCACTTTAGGATGGATTATGCTGCTCTTGGGTATGCCATGATTGGTTAGGTTAGGATAGGATAACTTTGGCTCTTGCGCTATATACTCCTATTCGGTGGATTTCTGCGCTCTTCATTGCTCTGCTATAACCTGCTCGACACTGGGCTCGCCAAGAATAGTGGTCGTGATACGATAGGTTGAGATATGTTATGCTTGGTTAGGCTAGCTTTGGTTACGTTTGGTTATGATGGCTTTGACTTCTGTGTTATACACTTCTGTTCGGCGTATTTCTGCACTCTACTGTCGCCTAATATGTTTCGCACGACACTGGTGTTGCCAAAAATAGTGGTGTCGGCACGGTATGCTTTTTAGTCTACATTTGGCTAGGTTACGCTGGGTCGCGTTATATTGTGATATATTTGACTTTTCCGCTATACACTGATATTGGACAGCACTCTGAGATTTATGGTGCCATGGCTGTGCGGTTTCCAGCAGTAGTGGTCTCGACGCGTTAGGTTATGTTAGGTAGCATTTGGTTATATTACGTTCGGACTGGTTAGGAAGATATGGCTGTGCAGTTTGTGCCATACACGGCTATTCTGCGTGTTTCTACGCTCTGTATGGCTCTACTATACTCTGCTGGACTCTAAGGCTTCCCGTAATAGTGGTCTCGGCACGCCAGTCTGGTTTAGGCTACGTTCGGTTATGTTACGTTTGTCTAGGGTTGGAGAGGATAGCATGGGCCTTTGCGCTATATACTACCATTCGGTGAAATTCTGCGTTTTACTGTACTCTAATATGCTCTGCTTGGCTCTGGGGGGCCAGCAATAGTGGTTGCGGAACGCTAGGTTGCATTAGGTTACGCTCGCTTACTCTACGATTTGTTAGGTTCGGAGGGGCTAGCTATGACTTTTGCCCTATACACTGCTCTTCGGCGGATTTCTGTGCACTGCTGTGATCAATCATATCCTGCTCCGCTCCGGGGAAGCCATAAGCTGTGGCCGCGGCTAGTTCGGTTGCGTTATTGTACGTTTGCTTAGGTTAGGTTAGGTTTGGTTTGGTCAGGATATCTTTGACTCTTGTGATATTTACTGCAATGCGGTCGATATCTACGCTCTACTGATCTCTAGTATATTCTCCATGTCGCTTTGGAGGCCAGCAATGCTGATCGCGACACGTTAGGTTATGTCAGATTACGTTTGGTCCGGTTAGGTAATTTTCGATTATGTTAGGACAGCACCGACTCTTGTGATGACACGACTACCCTATGGACTCCTGTGCCCTACAGTTCTCTATCATAATCTGCTTGCATCTGGGGACGCCAACAACTGTGGTTGCAGCACGTAAGGTTGTGTTATGTTACGTAAGGTTGCTTCTGGTTAGGTTGTTTTGTTCTGTTTATCCCGGTATTTTGTGGTACACACTGCTCTTCGTCGAATTTCTGCCGATGCCAGAAATAGTGGTCTCGGCACGTTAGGTTTAGTAGGTCCACGTTTGGATACGTTAGGTACGGTCTGGTTAGATTAGAATATATTTAACTTTTTCGCCATACCCTCCTACTCGTTGGACTTCTGCGATCAACTGCGCTTTAATATGCTCTGCTTGTCTCTGGTCTCGGCACGTTAGTTTCGGTCACGTTAGCTTGGTTATGTTAGGTTGGTTTGAGTTAAGTAAGGAGAGCATTGACTTTTCCGCCTTACACTGCCATTCGATCGACTTCTGCCCTCTGCTCTCCTCTAATATGTTCTGTCTATCGATGGGGTGGCCATCAATGGTGGTCTAGGCACGTTAGGTTCCATTACCCTACGCCTGGTTAGGTTATGTTTTGCCAGGATAGGATAAGTTTACTTAAACCTTTGCGCTATACTCTGCTAATTGGAGGGCTTCTTCGCTCTACATTGCTCTACTATACTCTGCTCGGCTCCGGGAGACCAGCAGTTGTGGTAGCTGCCCTTTAGGTTTGGCTAGGTTACGTTTGATTATGTTACGCTAGGATAGTTTAGGAGAGGGTAACTTTGACTATTGTGTTGCACACTGCTATTCGGTGGATTCCGGCGCTCCAATGTGATCTGATATGATCAGCTTTCCCGTGGAAAGGACTGCAATAGCGGTCTTGTCTCGTTATGATGAATTTGGCAACGTTCGTTTGGGTTAGGTTAGGTCAGTTTATGTTACGATACCTTTGACATTTGTGCTATACACTGAAACGCAGCAGATATCTGTAGTGTACTGTGGTGTAGTGTATTCAGCTTGTCACTGGGGTGGTCAGCAATAGTGGTGTAGTGCAGGTAGGTGGAGTAAGGTTACGTTCGATTATGCTTACGTTTGGTTAGGTTGGGCCAGGACCTCTTTGGCTTTTGTGCTGTACACTGCTGTTCGGTGCATTTCAGCGCTCCATTGTGATATCATTGGCTCAGACTTTCTCTGGGGAGGGCAGAAGCAGTGGCCGCGGCGCGTTATGTTACGTTTGGTTCGGTTAGATTTGTTCCGGTTAAGGTAGGATATCCTTGAACTTTTCGTTGTACACTGTAAGGCGGTCGATTTCTGCTATCTACTATCCTCTACTATGTTCTGCTTGGCTCTGCGGAGGCCAGAAATAGTGGTCACGCCATGTTAGCCTTCGTTATATTGCGTTTGGTTTTGTTATGAGAGGAGATCTTTGACTTCTGTGCTCGACGCAGATATTCTCCGTACTTCTGTGCTCTGCAGTGCTCTATCATATTCCACTTGGCGCTGCGGCGCCGGCAGTAGTGGTCGCGGCACGTAAGGTTGAGTTATGTTGCGTTCGGTCAGGTTAAGTTAGGCTAGGTTTGGTTACGATGGCTCTGACTTCTGTGCTATATTATGCTATTCGGTGTCTCTATGCGCTCTACTGTTCCATGGTATGTTCTGCTTGGCATTGGGGAGGCCAGCAATGGTGTTATAGGCGCGTTTGTTTGGATTTGTTTGCGTTTGGCTATGTCACGTATGGTCAGGCAAGGATAGGGTATCTTTTACTTTTGTGCCGTACACCTCAATTCGGCGGATTTCTGCGCTCCACAATGCTCTACTATACTCCTCTCGGCTCTGCAGCGGCCAGCAATAGTTTTCGCGACATGATAGGTTGTATTAGGCTACGTTTGGATATGTTAGGTTTGTTTGGGTTACGATATGATACCTTTGACCTTTATCCTGTACTCTGAAATGCGGTGTACCTTTGCACTCTACTGTGCCCTAGTGTGTTCCGCTTGGCTCTGGGGGGCCAGCAACAATTGTCTCGCCAAGATAGGTTCAGATAGGCTCCGTTTGCTTATGTTGCGTTGGCAATTGTTTGGCTTGCGTTCCTTCGTCTTTTCTGCCATGCACTGCGGTACTATGGATTCCTGCTCTTTGCTCTCCTCTAATACGTTCCGCTTGGCTCTGGGATGGCAAGCAATAGTGGACGCGTCACGTTATCCTGAGCCAAGCTATGTTTGCTTATGTTATGTTTGGTTAGGTTAGGCAGGTATAGCTTTGACTTTTGTGCTGCGCACTGCTATTTGGTGGTTTTCCCCGAGCTACTGTGATCAAGCATGCTCTGCTCAGCTTTGAGGAGGCGAGAAATAGTTGCCGCGGTGCGTAAGGTTGAGTTAGTTTGCGTTGCGTTTGACTGAGCAGGCGAGAAATAGTTGCCGCGGTGCGTAAGGCTGAGTTAGTTTGCGTTGCGTTTGGTTAGGCTTGCATGGGTTTGGTTATGATATCCTCGGCTTCTGTGCTGTACACTGGAACGCCGTGCGCTTATGCGCTCTGCTGTGCACTAGTATGTGCTGCTTGGCACTGGGGAAGGCAGTAATGGTGGTCTGGGCACCTTTGTTCGAGCTGGGATAGTTTCGTTATGTTATGTAAGCTTAGGTTTGGTTCTGATAGCTTCGGCTTTTCTGCTATATACAGCGATTCTGTGGATTTCTGAGCTCTACTCTGCTCCGGTATGTTCCGCTTGGCACTTGGGTGCCAGAAACAGAGGCCTAGGCACGTTAGGTTGGAAAATGTTGAGGTTGGATATGTTACGTTTGGTTACGGAGGGATGGGATAGGTTTGCCTTTTGTGCTATACACTGCTTTCCGGAGGATTTCTACTCTCTGCATAACTCTACTATACTCTGATCTAATCCGGTGTGACAGTAATGGTGGTCCTGGCACGTTAGATTGTTCTGTGCTACGTTCGGCTTTGTTACTTTTGGTTAAGGTAGGAGGGTATATCATTGACTTCTGTGGCATATGCGGCTATTCGGTGAGCGTCTGCGCCACACTGTGGTCTGATTTGCTCAGCTTGGCCATGGCAAATGCAGCAATAGTGGTCTTGGCACGTCAAGCTGCGGTAGGCTAAGTTCGACTGGGCTAGGTTAGGTCAAGCTAGGTTAGGATGTCCATGGCTTTTGTGCTTCAAATTGCAACGCCGCGTATTTCTGAGATCTACTCCGCTCTAGCATGTTCTGCTTGGTTCTGGGGATGTCAGCAATAGTTGTGTAGGTCGGATAGGTGGAGTTAGATTTCGATTTGTTATGCTACGTTTGGCTATGTTAGGCTGTGACAGCTTTGGCTTTTGTGCATATCTGCTTTCTACTTTGATCTAATATGCTCTGCTTTGCTCTGCAGAAGCCAGGAACTGTAGCCGCGTAGCGTTACGTAGGGTTAGGTTACGTCCGGCTAGGTCAGGTTTGTTTAGGATAGGATATC
>NW_016910572.1:0-708 GCF_001483705.2 Eufriesea mexicana
TTTCATACCAGATTACGTTTTTGTCGACGAGATTTAATTGCTATGGCTAATTCTGGAAAAGATGTCAATGGTTCCCAATTTTTCTTTACCCTTGGTTCTACACCAGATTTGCAGAATAAATATACAATCTTTGGTAATGTTACTGGAGAAACTATATATAATATGCTTAAATTTGAAGAAGCACATGTAGATGAGGTAAATTTCTGTCTTCAAGAAAATATATCAAGAATTGACATAAGTATAATATTTCCTCCTTTTTTGTAGAATGATAGATCACTTTATCCTTCAAGATTGATAAAAACTATAATATTGAACAATTAATTTTCTGATATTATACCAAGAATAATAGTACAGGAAGGTGAAGAAGCAAAGGACAGTTCAAAGGCAAAAACAGCTGCAATATATTAAAAATCATATATGCCTGCAGAATTTAGCCTTGATAGTATTATTCTTTACATTGACAAATTTTGTTACAAAGATTTCAATCTTTTATCATTTGGTGAAGCAGCAGAGGAAGATGAAGAATCTGTGATGTTAAATAGAAAGTTTAGTGATCAGGGCAAATCAGCACGTGATCATTTAACTGATTCAAAATTAAGCTCAGAATCAGCAGTTGTACTACCTGGACTTGCAAATAAAGAAAGCAAGGAAGACTGTAGTAACGATTGGGAAAGTGACGACGAAGTAAAAACTCGAGAAGAATCATAT
>NW_016910573.1:0-697 GCF_001483705.2 Eufriesea mexicana
CTTTTCCCTACTGTTAAATGTGAAAGTATATAAGCATGATTTCAAAATATGAAAAAAATTTTATTTTACGTATGGTATATTTGAAAGTAAGATTTGAATTGAACCAAATTACATAAAATTTTTAAATTATGCACAGTGAAATTTATAATGAGTTTAGTATGAATTGATAAACTACATACTAAGTTGGTATGTGACTTGATCATAAATTTGTCGATAATGTGGGAAAGTGGAGGTTGAGAACCTCTGATCTAGTAAGTCAAAAATTACAAGGGGGTTATACGAAAATACAAGGACACTTTTCCAAACCCTCTCCCGACACAATATCCCAGGAATGTTCCCCGTTTCTCTCTCCAAACCACCCCGGTTCCGAAAGAATCCGCATTGTTGCGTCGCAAAGGGTAGGACAGGTCAGTTTCAATATCTCGATGGAGCCTAGGAATTTTTGAAGAAATTAATCTGAGAAAAGGGGAAGAATGTTTTATCGAATTGTAACTTTTCGATTATTTGATGGATCAGGTTTACAATTGAGATAATAAATTATTTCCTTTTTATGAAAATTTTTGTCCTTGAATATTTTCAATGTTTTTGGATTATTTTATTATTAGAAAAACGTCTTTTAATTTTTATTATAATTTTTATATAATTTTATTATTTTATTAATGGGAAAACCACTATACTTGACGATTACTTAAGGGTT
>NW_016910573.1:1680-18878 GCF_001483705.2 Eufriesea mexicana
TTTTATATATATGTCTGTTTTATTCAGAGTAAAATTGTGGAATATATATATATATATAATAGTAAAATTGTAGAATTTTTTAGTATTTGTACAAATTTTAAACATTTCGAAATAATTTTTCGACATAATTTTCGTGTAATTCGAGTGTAATTAATTTTTATGGGATTCAGCATGAAACACTCATGGGAGTCTCACTTTGCTTGTCTTTGTTATTGTTGTTCCCACGAGAACTAGTATTTAATCCTTCAGGAAATTAGGGTCTTTCATTTTCATTCATTGACAGTTAATTTTTGTGTCATTTATTGCCTCGATTAACTATGCCAGTTAATCCCAGAATAATTTTTCTCACACTCCGATTATCTACAATCAGTAGCCTATTTTCATCGTATCGTACAATATTAGACATCATATACTACCTCTGTCAAAAAATTTTCTGTCAATCACGATAATATGAAATTATCTAAAATTAACTTTTTAGGTATAGACTAGCATGATATAGTCATAAATCAGAATATAGTTTAAATCGAATATATATGAAGTAAAAACGAAAAATAAGTTATAATTTAAATTTCTGTTTATTATCAGAGAGAAAATAATAAGGTTTTGACGAGAAATTTTGTCAGGAGTAGTAGTCTACACGAAACTAACAATGAGAAATATAAATAAAGTGTGGCTCTCCTGTTCACTCTTCTTTTCAAGAGTACTAACGAAGAATCGCCATTTCCACGCGAGATTACGCGGAAAAATGAGGTTATGGCGGCCGTGATGGCGTCGAAGTGTGTCCAAAGTGGCTCCATCTTGGGTCTCGTTTACGGCCAGGCTGACGGAAAAGGGAAATTTCATTCTGCATTTTGCCGTTTTCTTTCCTGTCCTGTTGTCCCCTTTTCCATGAAATTATCTCCGAGCCGCAGTGCTCTTTGCTCGTTAAAGCGGAATATCGAACCCTCTGCATCTCGTCGATTCCACGTATGCATGTATATCATGTATGTGTGTGTGTGTGTGTCTGTGTGTGTGCCCCCGTCTCTCTCTCTCTCTCTCTTTCCCCCTCTCTCTTTCCCGCTCTCTCTGTGTGTTTTTGTGTGTGTTTTTGTGTGTGCGTTTGTATGTGTGTGTGTGTGTGTGTGTGTGTGTGTGTGTGTGTGTGTGTGTGTGTGTGTGTGTGTGTGTGTGAACAAATACATGTTTGCTTGGACGACAAGATTTTAATATTGTGGATGAGAAAAAGTAAAACAGCTTTCGAATTGTCTTTGTATTTCGCTTCAATTGCACATGTCTGTCAATAAATAGGTTAATAAATATGCTGTCAATAGATGGGTTATTAATACCCATGGATCAAAATTACCTGATTTGGGTATTTTATTTTTGAAAATGCTGGAAACATATAACTGCTTTTGAGAAAATTAATATTGATCTTTATTTACTTAAAAATATTTATTTAAAAAGTATGTTTTTCTTTGTGCATATTTCTACATGTTATATAAATTTTCCGGATGCAAGTGGATATCAAAAATTCGTGTACCTGTTTACGGTGAGAGTTGGTATCGTTAAAATCGATACCCTCTATTGTACTCGAAAAAGGGAAATCAGAAGATCAACCATCAACGAAATCCATTTTCACCATTGCATAATATATAAATTTACTTTGCGAAAACACGATATAAAATAAAAATGAAGCATGATACGTATCGATTGAAAATATTCGGACCATCAAAGCAGATACAACGCATTGCAACCAAGCAATAAAAAACAAAAGCAGAAAAAGGGATCAGAAAATACGTGTCAACAGAAACCATTTTCTCCATTCTGTAACATGCGTGTAAACTCAAAAGCAGTAATAAAAACTCAAGCAATTACAAATAACAATCGGAAAAGCACATCAATTTCTCCATCCAAGAAAGGAATAAACTGAAAATGAGAAATAAATCGGTAAACACCGATAGCAAATTGCAAACAGAAAAGGTGCGGCAACCATAATTTTCTGTGATCTGCCTAATAATTACAATTTTCAATAAAAAAAAGTACGTCAATTTCTCCATGAAAAAAAGACAAATTAAAAAAGAAGAATAAATTAATATATATCTATGACAAATTTAAAGTAAAAAATTAAGGAAAAATTGAAGTAGAAGAGCAACAACCATAATTTTCTGCAATCTGCCTGATAATTACAAATTTCAATCAAAAAGATATATCAATCTCTCTATTTATGAAACAAATAAACTCAAAAAGAGGAATAAATCGATATATATCTATAGCAAATTTAAAATAAAAAATTAAAGTAAAAGAACGGCAACTATAGTTTCCTGTAATATACCTGGTAATTACAAATTTCAATCGAAAAAATACGTCAAATTCTCTATTAAAAAAAAAAGTAAATAAATTAAAAAAGAAAAATAAATTGATATATATCTATAGCAAATTTAAAATAAAAAATTAAAGTAAAAGAACGGCAACTATAATTTTCCGAAGTCTACCTGATAATTATAAATTTCAATCGAAAAAAATTTATTAATTTCTCCAGCCAAAAAATAAATAAATTCAAAAAGAGAAATAAATCGATATATATGTATAGGAAATTTAAATTAAAAAATTAAGGTAAACTAATGGCAACCATAATTGTTTGAAATCTACCTGATAATTACAAATTTCAATCGAAAAAATGTATTAATTCCTCCTTTCAAAAGGCATATAAATTCAAAAAGAGAAATAAATCGATATATATATATTTCGAATTTAAAGTAAAAAATTAAATTAAGAAATTAAAATAAAAAAATAGCAACCATAATTTTCTGTAATCTGCTCGATAATTACAAATTTCAATAGCAAAAATACATCGATTTTTCTATCCCAAAACAGGTAAATTCGAAAAGAGGAATAAATCGATATATCTATATCAAATTTAAAATAGAAAATTAAAGTAGAAGAATGGCAACTATAATTTCCTATAATATGTCTGGCAATTATAAATTTCAGTCGAAAAAATACATCAAATTCTTTATTAAAAGAAAAAATAAATAAATTAAAAAAGAAAAATAAATTGATATGTATCTATAGTAAATTTAAAATATAAAATTAAGTAATAAATTAAAGTAAATGAACGGCAACCATAATTTCCTATAATCTCTCTGATAATTACAACTTTCGATCGCAAAAATACATCGATTTCTCTATTCAAAAAGCAAAATAAATTCAAAAGGAGGAATAAATCGATATGTATCTATAAATTTAAAGTAAAAAATTAAAGTAAAAGGGCGGCAACCATAATTTTCCGCGACCTGCCTGGTAAATTAAAGTCAGATCGGTGGATGACGTTCGACGAGGCATTAAACAGCCGAAATTGAATCAGAAGCCTGTCTGATTAACAGAAGAAACATCGGCAAGCACTGTACCAATGGCATTGCGCATCGACGTTCGAAACAAATCCAAAGAGTATCGATTCCCGCAAAATGGATTCCGCATGATTCGTCAGTGACGAACTGTGCCCGGGGAATGAACATTTGCGGAAAAATGGATTTTATGTGGCAATTCTACGCGCAAACGATGGTTATCAGCACGTGGATACCTGGGCCTATAGCGAAATTTCAGCCTCGGAAGGTATCACCGTGCGTGGGCTCGGCTGACACGCGTGTAATTCACTTTGAACTTTTAAATCGAAATCAGACTATAACAGCAGATACCCATAGCCAACAATTTTCACGCCTCTGTGTGCAGTTTTAACGTGGAAAATCGACCGATTCGTTGTTGAATACAACTTTACGTTTCAATAACGCCAAACTTTGCACGGTGCAAACAATTTTGGCAAAATTAGGAATTTCTCTGAACTTTGAAGAGATTTACTATCATTTGCAATCATTTTTACAACGTGCAACAGTCGCTGTAATATTTTTAAAACGATTTCTTAAAATTCGTTCGTTATTTCAGTAATAATTATACAGGGTATATAAGAATAGTATTTTCAATAGTGTTATATTTATATCGGTGAAAATTTGTTCGAAAAAATCTGCGGAAATAATTTAGTAATAATTTGATAATTTAATTTTCCAATAATGTAAATTTTGCACTCGTACTCGATACATGTATCGAGCTGACTTTCAATGTTGGTGAAAGCATTGACCGAGCGATACATATTAATTACTCGATATGTTTACGGTCAAAGGGGTCAAAATATTTGCGGTCAATCTTTTGAGAGAACATTTTTATTATTTCCTCGTTACGACCGAGTAGAATAGGACGCGGAAGGAAGAAATTTGATGAAAATTGTGAAAATTGAGATTCAATATCGCCAAACTTTGCACGGTGCAAACAATTTTGGCAAAATTAGGAATTTCTCTGATCTTTGAAGAGATTTACTATCATTTGCAATCATTTTTACAACGTGCAACAGTCGTTGTAATATTTTTAAATCGATTTTTTAAAATTCGTTAATTATTTCAGTAATAGTTATACAGGGCGTATAAAAATAATATTTTCCATAGTGTTATAGTACGATTCCGTATATTTACATCGGTGAAAATTTGTTTGGTAAAATCTGTAGTAAAAGTTGATTTCGAATAATGTAAATTTTGCACTTGTACTCGATACATGTATCGAGTTAACTTTCGATACTTTCGAAAATATTTGCGATCGATTTTTATATATATATATTTGTTCATTACGATGAGCAGAATACAATGCAAATGAAAGAAATTTGAAGATAATTTTGAAAATTGAGATTCATTAGGTGAAGTGGTGATTAATATTCGTGTAGAAAAATGTACAATACATATTTCATATTTCATGCTTCAAATATAGTCTTCGTTATATTATATCATATTAACAGTATGAATAATTTATTGTTACTCAGAAATGTATAAAATGATTTTTCTTAATAGTAACATTTCATTTTATAATAGATATAAAATTGAAATTAAACGAGATATTGTATTTTTGAAACATGCCAAAATTTGCAATAAATTTGAATATTTATTTTTTACTTATTTATTGTGTTATTTTCAATTATTAAGTTATCTTCGATTTTCGATTAGAGTATATATTTAATTTGTATAAAATTATTCGAGGGCTATATTTTGAAACCGTTATGTCTTCGTCTTTGCCATATTTCACGGCAACTTTGTATCTTGTTGAACATCGCTTGATCTGTTATAGTGGGAAACGTATAACCATAATTTTTTGCAGTAAAACCCAGTTGTTCGCTGGCGCCACTAAAATTCAATGATGAGAGTTCATCGCCTCTCAGAAGATATATGCCACCCTAAAATTTCACGGCCTGCTGTCGTGAAACTGGTCGAAATATTTGTTGTCAGCTGCTCGAGTGAAGTATAGTGCTCGTTCTTTATGACGTTCACGAGTGATTACAGAATATCGTGAAAGGAAAACGTTTTGAAACACGTTTAAGAAATTTTATGAAAATTTCTCGTTGAAACTTCTTAAATAGCATAACTAATTTTTAAAAATTTACTTTGGCAATAAATATCTACTTCTTCCTCATTTTTCTTAAATTTTACGATATATATTATTATACGATATATTTTTAATTCTGAAAATAATTTAATTATTATATTCTCACAATTTTTTGTTCTTTTAAATAGAAGTCATTGAAAAACAAAATTTTAGATGTATTTTACCGTGTGGGTATATATGTGATATTTTTTTAAATTTTTGACTGCAAAATTAATTTAAAAACTGGTATGCATAAATTATAATGACATAAATTAAGAAGATCGAAATTTGAAAATGTCGATTTGTCATTGAAATATTCGAGCCACTTTTATATGTTCTCAGTATTTTATTTTTAATATAAATTAATAGTTTTTTCACATTTTTTTGTAACCACATACTCACAAGAAATTGAAAACCAATATTATTGGTATTTCTGTATACAAGAAAATGGCACATACGAATAGTTAGCATATTGTATTCATTAAATGGCTGTTATATAGAGTAATCTAGCTGAAAGCAATCACCTAAATGTCTTCCTTATTAACTATTACATGCTCCAATGCATACATTCAACTGTGAATAGAGATCAACCTCTCTGTTATATGAAATTTCAAGGATATTGATATCCCTGTACTGTAAATAGAATCCTATATTTCTAAATATTTATTTTCTTCATATTCATTGAATCTGGGAATGTTTTCATTTAATTATCAAAGATTTTTCAAAATTTCTGAAATTTTAATTGTACCACCCAGTATACAATACCAACTACACTTATGTATATTATCCTATTATTAATTCTGTTATGCATATCATGATCTAAAAGAATCATATTTTCTCAAAAATGAAAGCTATTATAATACACTGTAGTTTAAATTACAACAAATAAATTTCCTTCCATGTATTCTGCATATATCTTCCATATTTACATATACACATATACTTATATGTATCATACATACCACCTCTGGTAAAAGTTTTTAGCCAATATCAGTTATTGGCTCGACAATAAATGAAAGTTTAAATTATTTTTCTCTTTGTTTTTATTTCATATAAAATCGATTTGACACCCTGTTTATGTCTATATCATATCGTTGTACATCTGAAAAATTACTTTTAGATAATTTCGTACTATCGTGTTTGGCCGAAAATATTTTGCCAGAGGTAGTATATATTTACATGTACATACATTTCACAAAATATTTCGACATGCTATACGCACACAAAGACCCGCCAACTATTCAAAATAAATCGACACAGAGAGTACCAGCCAGACAAACCACTCTTCTCAACTAACCTTGCACAACCCTGTCTACATTCAACACGCGGGTATATACATATATATGGAAACCGAACATAGTGAACATCAAAGAATAATGCGCCGAAGCACGAAATATTTGCATAAAAATTCTAGCGAAAAGGGAAACTCGATGCAACGCCCTCTATCGGGACGTCTACACGATTACAAAAGAGGAGCGAAGCGTTAAGCCTAATTGATCACTCGCGGCGCTAAAACGATAGTTCCGAACGAAATGACAGAGATTGCATTTTATACTTTATCACCCTCGCCTTTATCCCGTCAGGCTTCTTCCGCGTTTCATATTCCTTTCCCTCGTCTACGCTCCGTCATCCATTTTCCACGAGTTTATTTCTTTTTTCAAATATCGCGAAGCTTCACGGTTCGTGGCCCTCGTCGCGCGTTTCGCGCCCTTTCACCGCCTTCCCCCACTCCCGCGCGCTCTCCGCCGCTCGACGCATGCGCGTACGACCGCTGCGCATGCGCACACGCCCGCCAGTTTGTCGCATCGCGCTCCTGCCGCTGACAATGATTTCCATACTGCCGCGTCCGTTCCGCGCGATGGAAACGTTGCCACTTTGAATCCATGAATTCCTATGCTAATTTTTCCATTGAATTTCAGTCGAGTGCTAGTTCGGATACGAGAGGAGTTCGACGAGACGAGGAATAAGTTTCTTCCTACATGCCTGTCTCCGGAGAAAATGTGTCAACTTAAATATATAGGAAAATAGTCAATTTCTGATATTTCTTGAGAATTTATTTTATATTATTATTGCTATTGTGCTAACTCATAATAATTTTCACAAATTTAAATTGATAATAGATGATAGATTGATAATTGGTAAATAAGTAGAAATCAAAGAAGAAATTCTGAAAAGAGAAGAATTATTAAAATCTGATAAAAATTATGATTAAATTATTTATAGGTTAGGGTGTGCATGAAGTAGACTGCCTCAACCTCTTATGAGACAAACTAACCAACGATGAGATATAAACAATATAACGATGAGATATTCGAATATTATACGAAATATTTGAATTCTCAAATAGAGATAAATAGAAAGGAAAAAATAAAATCTGAGAATTGAAAAAATATTTAAAAGCTGAAAATAGGAAAAAATTATTAACACCTGAAAACGAGAAAAAAATTATGAAATTGTTTAAGGGGGTCAGGTGTAGGTGGGATGGCCAACCTCAACCTCAATTCGGGCCCCTCGAGCACAATAAAAATTTTAATGTATCACTTCCGAAGTACAATCGGCAAATGACTTTATCAGAAGCGCGTCGCCCTTTATATAGCCTCCGATCGGCCGAAGATCGACGGAAATTTCCGAACTTCCCCGATTCCATTAATTATTACTTTTCCGCTGTAACAGCCAATAATTTATTAATTTTTTCACTTTTATTATAAATTTATATTGTGAATAATTTGTTATTGACCGTATTAATTTGTTATTAACAATCAGTATAATAATTTATAAATTTCTCGAATTATAATTATAGTTATACTTTTAGAATATAAATTTTTGTGATACATTTTTATTCAGCATTTTTACTACTTTTTAATCATGAGAGTATATACATGACAACAAAAAATTAGGTCATTTCATGATCATCGATTAAGGATAGTCATGGTATAAAGAAATGATACGTAGTGTATAATTCCTATTTTTTCTTCGCTAATTACAAATTCAGTGACAGAATTGCAGAAAACAAAATGCATATAACAAACGCCATAATAACAAAATGTATTTTTATACTTGAAAAATTGACTCTTGGCCAGCTTGTCAAAATTCCCTAGGAACAAAGAGGTCCTGGCGCTAGGGTGAATACATTTGCCATAGTCCCTGTTTTAATCTGAATTTATAGCTGTTCCCTCGTGTCACTGCCTCGATTTCACTCGATCATACCTATTACCATGACTGTCACGGTATTTCATCCCCTGTACCGTCTTATCCTCTCTTACCCCGGGTAATGCGAATCGGTCTTAAGGCTTCCTCGCCACCCCTAGCTCGCGCAGCCTCTTCCTTTGTACCGATAACGCGACCGAGTTATTGCCCGCGTTTTTATTGCACGAGTTATTGCGTGTATGAAGGCCGAGCCGGAAGACAACAAATTTTCTTTCGTATCTTTCCAGACGGGCTAGCAGGAAATGAGAAGCGGAGCTTTTGAAAAATAACTCGAGGCATTGCGGTGCACTGGGAATCCCGTGACTCAACTATTCCATTGTCCGGAGAAGCCAGTAACAGCCGAAGGAGACGCAGGTATTTTTCAAGATTTTTCTCCTTCCGTTTGCCTCAGACAGCCAGCCCTCGTTCCTACTGCCAATGTTTTCTGCCGTCGTTGCAGTAGAGTTTCAGGTGGGGCCTTTTCGATGACGCGCGGACAGATAGGTGTTGGCAGTGGTACACTATAATGTAATGCTAAACAGACGTCAGTCTTTGGTCCCGTGCATACGAAGTAACGAGGATCAGTTGGTTTTTTCGGTGGAATACGGTTATTTTAAATTTGAATCCAGTTGTTCAGGGTTTTGGATCCCATTACTTTGAATATAACCCATTTTTGTTATATTGAGGGCAGTTAGTGGTAGTAATGTTAACCAAATGTGGGAGTGTGTTTGAACCTCTATATGTCAAAAAATAGAAGATTATTTGAATTTTTCTGATAATACTGTCTATGATGACTGTAGGACACTTCAGGGTTTTGGATTAATTTTGGGTTCTATTCAAAAGGAGCTGTGTTAGCAATAGTTCATTGCAATGTTAGCCAGGTGTGGAGATATGTTTGAACCTCTACATGTTAAAAAATGGAAGATTATTTGAATTTTCCTGATAATATTGTCTGTGATCACTGTAGGACACACGTGGGTTTTGGTTTAATCTTGGGTTTATGGGGTGTTTGAACCTTTATATATCAGAAGATAGAACGATATTTCAATTTCTGTGATCACTTTAGGTACACTAAAAATGGAACCTGGTTTGTCATGCTAATTGTAAGGAGGATTGATGTTAGTAATGACACGCTGTCAGTTAGGTGTCAAGATGTCCCTCAGACAGTGCATTTCAGAAGATGGAATGCGATTATCCTAAATGTGAATTTTTTCTTTGTTAATATTTTCTGTTATCACTATAGCTACATTAGGACTGGAATATTTTTAATTATATTGAGGAAGATTTGATTTAGTATCGGTACACTGTACCAAAGGTGTCTTTGGTAGGTTGTAGCTCAAGAGATAGGACATGGTTCACGTAAATATGGATATTGTTACTTAGATCTCTGAATTTCTTAGCTAATACAAGTGTGTTAAAGATGAACTTCATAGTGATAGATTTTAGCAGTGGTACACTGCAATGTTAGTCAAATAGTGATGTCTTTGGAACGTTATACATCAAGAAATGGGATGTTTTGAGACTATCAGGTACCATTTCAAAGTTCTTCAGAATGGAAAAGATAATATTTGCCTATAGAAGTGTAAGAACAATTATTAAGTATACAAATCAAATAAGAATCGAAGATATTAGTAAAATATTAATATCTAAAGCGTCAATAGTCTTTGGAATGCTACATATCTAGAAATAGGATGTCTTAAGACTATCAGGTACCACATTTCAAAATTCTTCAGAATATAGAAGTTATTAGTTGCATATAGAAGTGAAAGAACAACCATTAACTATAAAAATCAAATAAAACTCGAAGCTATTAATGAACTAATGATATTTTAAGCGTCAATAGTCTTTGGATCGTACGTATCTAGAAATAGGGTGTCTTAAGACTATCAGGTACCACAATTCAAAGTTCTTCGGAATAGAGAAGATGATATTTGCCTATAGAAGTGTAAGAACAACTATTAAGTATAAAAATCAAATAAGACTCGAAGATATTAGTAAAATATTAATATTTAAGGCATCAATAGTCTTTCGGACGTTACGTATCTAGAAATAGGGTGTCTTAAGACTATCAGGTACCACATTTCAAAGTTCTTCGGAATAGAGAAGATATTAGTTGCATATAGAAGTGAAAGAACAACCATTAACTATAAAAATCAAATAAAACTCGAAGCTACTAACGAAATACTGATATCTTAAGCGTCAATACTCTTTGGAATGTACATATCTAGAAATAGGGTGTCTTAAGACTATCAGGTAGCACATTTCAAAATTCTTTAGAATATAGAAGTTATTAGTTGCATATAGAAGTGAAAGAACAACCATTAACTATAAAAATCAAATAAAACTCGAAGCTACTAACGAAATACTGATATCTTAAGCGTCAATAGTCTTTGAAACGCAACAGATCTAGAAATGGAATGTCTTAAGACTATGAGGTACCATTTCAAAGTTCTTCAGAATAGAGAAGATAATAGTTATCTATAGCAGTGTTAGAACAACCATTAACTATAAAGATCAAGTAAGACTCGAAGTTATTAACAAAATATTAATATCTAAAGCGTCAATTGTCTTTGGAATGCTGCATATCTAGAAATAGGATGTCTTAAGACTATCAGGTACCATTTCAATGTTCTTCAGAACGAAGAAGGTGACAGTTACCTATAAAAGTGTTAGAACAACCATTAACTATAAAAATCAAATAAGACTCTAAGCTTTTAACAAAATATTAATATCTAAAGCATCAATAGTCGCCCAATAGTCACCCAATCTGAATACCTAACCTATCACTGGCTATCATAAACACATAACTCACACGATAGAGTTCCATCTCACTGACCAAGTACATAGTCACATCAACTTCTGATATATCTCAAAATTTTAGTAATTAGTTAATACCTATATAGAAATAAAAATTATTAAAATTCACTGATCTACAGCTAGGCTGCTAGGTACTATCTCGCCAAATTTTTGAAAAGGACGAACATTTTGGAAATGAAAAAGTGAAGCAGGAGTCGAAGTAAGGAATATTTCATTTTGGGAACAAAGCAAGTGTCACTCCGAACACTCTGAACGCCTTCGGTTCCGTCGTTATGAACGACCAAATGGTGAAACGTTATAAAGGATCCTGTGACTGAGCCGTATTTAGAACGGAGAAAGTACCGATGAGATCGATCAGCGAAATTTTATTAGACCATTCTCGGTAGATTGATCACAGGTCATATGACCATTTATTGTCCGTCGAAACAAAGTGATTCGGCCGCGACGAAAGTAGAGCGAAGCGTGGATGACACGCTCTGCAGAGTGGAATAAATTCGAACCTTTTGATCGCTGGTGCTTCTTTTATTCGGTCGTTCGATCGTTAAGGCGAACGATTCGGAAACGGACCGTTGGACATCCGCCCGATTTTCACTTTTCCTTCCTTTTTTCTTCGCGTCCATCTCGCGGTCGCATTTGAAACGCAACCGAGCTGATCACCCCCTGGAAAACACTCTTCGTATTTCCCACGTCGAGTTATTGGAATTTTTCGAATTTTTCTGTCTGCCAATGTGGCACTGTCTTGCCTGTTTATTTGAAATATCATCCTATAACTGAAAGATTTCGACGTCCTCGGCTGTGTATATCATTTCTTCGTAGAAATGATAATAATTCTTGGAATATCGAATATTTTTTAATAAAATTAAGAACGAAGATTTATATATATATAATAATCATTTTATAATTAATTTGTGAGACAAATTATTGTGTTTAACATAAATTTCACTTGAGTCAGTTGGGTTAGGTTAATAAAATTTCGTAACTGCACTTCGAATTTTGAATGAAATATATTTATTACGTCATTTCGTAAGATACCTTATGACTTTCCTACAGTAATTATTTTTATTATATTCATTTTATTTAAATTTGGTAACTTAAATTTCACGAGTACATTTTTTATTTTAAATAAAATACTGTAACTACTATAACTACAAATAAAATAAAATAAAATGAAATATTATGTATTTTAGTACTGTATATATATTTATGTATGCTTAGTTTGACATATTATAGTGATAAACAAAAGTGAATATGCAGTCAAAAATTGTTCAAAAATATATTGTACCAGCATGAAATTATTAAAATTAACATTGTCAATTACTTGCTTATTATTAAGGTACATATAAATGATTTTCAAAATTAATAGATTGCAATAATGAAGATAATATTAACTGCAATAATAGAAATTCCTTGACCACAGTTTCATACTTTTGCAAAAAAGGTTTAATTTGATATTATTATATTAAATTATATAAATATTAAATTATATTTAATATTGTTACATTAAATCATATTGTACGATTATATTGTCTTATTATTTATTGCAATTAAGACAATATATATATAATTATTATATCATTGTATATTATTATATTAAATTATATTTTATGATTATATTGTCTTATTGCAATAGATAATATATTATATACACATTGTCTTAATTGCAATAAATTATAAAACAATATAATCGTAAAATATGATTTAATATTATTATATTGAATATTATTTATTTATATTTAATATTATTACATTCTTATATTAAATTATATTGTACGATTATATTGTCTTATTATTTATTGCACGATTATGTGAATATTATTTTATTTATACGATTTAATATTATCTTTATCACATACGGGGTGTCCTGTAATTAGGTGTCCTGTGAAGCGAATTTAACACGAAAATACGAATCGAAAATATGTAATGAAATTAATATGATTTAATATTATTATATTAAATTATATTGTACGATTATATTTACTGCACGATTATGTAAATATTCTTTTATATATAGGATTTAATATTATCCTTATCATATACGCGGTGTCCTGTAATTAGGTGTCCCGTAATTATGTGCAAAGCGAATTTAATACGAAAATACGAATCGAACATACGGAATGAAATTAACTGGAGAAATTGGAACAGGATGAGGAAGGAAGGGTCTGACGGTGTTAAACGTTTCTGCTTGGCGAGATAGTTAACCCCGGAAATACGGTGTCCCATTGAGTAGCCGGATGTAGAGATGGTAACACGTGCAGCACGTATCAACGCATATCTTGGACAGTTCTATTTGTATTCATGGCCGATATGTTTCTTTTCCTCCTATTCGCGTTCAATACACCCCGGTCAGGAAAATAGGACCGCGTGAAACTCAACCGACATTTCGAGGCATTGTAGCCGAACGAGCACGACGCAAACTGAATACCACTCTAATGCCTACTCGAAACCTTGATACTGGTATTTACATGGATCCTAGGAAAGCCTGGAGTCGATTCGATAGACATTCATGGTCGTGGCAATCGAACGTGTAACTATTCACAGGGACTACCAACGGTTCGGTATTATCTTGACTGTTCGCCCCTCTCTGGTCGTGCGAACCATCCGAATATTCGATAGCTAGGGGATAGAGCTCTTATGGAACCCTTCCTTTTTTCTCCAATATGATGTCCCCATTGTGAAATTTTAACTGAGAATTACGCGTGGAAATTAGATCGATTTTATTCTACCTTTTTTCTTAACGGGGGGGGGGTCGTGAGAATGGTGACTTTTAAATTTATTTTCGTCTCAAAAATTGCCATTGGTTTGAGAAATTTTAATTGTGAATTGTGTGATGGAATTAATTCAATTTTGGGAGGGGTGCATGCTTCAGAATGGTAATTTTTTAAATTCATTATTCTTTTAAAAATTATTATGGATTTAACAAATTTTAATTGTGATTTATGCGAGGGAATTAATTTAATTTGGGGAGAGGGGGTGAGAATGGTGATTTTTAAATTTATTTTCGTCTCAAAAATTGCCATTGGTTTGAGAAATTTTAATTGTGAATTGTGTGATGGAATTAATTCAATTTTGGGAGGGGTGCATGCTTCAGAATGGTAATTTTTTAAATTCATTATTCTTTTAAAAATTATTATGGATTTAACAAATTTTAATTGTGATTTATGCGAGGGAATTAATTTAATTTGGGGAGAGGGGGTGAAAATGATGATTTCTTAATTTATTTTCGTTTCAAAAATTGCCATTGGTTTGAGAAATTTTAATTGTGATTTATGCGAGGGAATTAATTTAATTTGGGGAGAGGGGGTGAAAATGATGATTTCTTAATTTATTTTTGTTTTAGAAATTGCCATTGGTTTGAGAAATTTTAATTGTGAATTGTGTGATGGAATTAATTCAGTTTTGGGAGGGGTGCATGCTTCAGAATGGTAGTTTTTTAAATTCATTATTCTTTTAAAAATTACCATTGATTTAACAAATTTTATTTGTGATTTATGCAAGGGAATTAATTTAATTTGGGGAGAGGGGGTGAGAATGGTGATTTTTAAATTTATTTTCGTTTCAAAAATTTCCACTGATTTGAGAAATTTTAATTGTGAATTATGTGATGGAATTAATTCAATTTTGGGAGGGGTGCATGCGTCATAATAGTAATTTTTTAAATTCATTATTTTTTTTTAAATTACCATTGATTTGACAAATTTTAATTCTTAATTATGCGAGGGAAGTAATTAAATTTGGGGATGGGGTAAGAGTGGTGATTTTTTTAAATTTATGTTGTTTTAAACATTATCACTGATTTGGGAAATTTTAATTGTGAATTATATGATGAAATTAATCACATTTTTGAAGGGAGGGAATGGCACAAGAATAGTGATTTTTTAATTAATTTTTGTTTTAAAAATTTAAAAATTGGTTTGAGGAATTTTAAATGTAAATTATGTAATGCAATTAATCCGATTTTTGGAGAAGAGGCGTGAAAATAGTCATTTTTCAGTTTATTTTTATTTCGAAACTAGATATTGGTTTGGGAAAATTTTGCTACGAATTACGTGATGAAATTAATCCGATTTTTTTTTCTGTTTTATGGAAGTGTTAATATTTTATTGTTAGTTATGGTTTTGAAAATTTATCTTTGATTTGCGCAATTTTATTTGTGAATTATACATATATTGAAATGAATTGGACTTTTTCTTTTAAGAAAAAATGTAAATTACTTAATTAATTCTTATTTTGAAAAATTAACTGTGATGAATGGAATTTTAACGGGAAATTATATAAGGGTTTCTTAATATAGAAGCATTAGTTTCTTAATTTTTTATTATTTAGTAAGATTGACGTTACTTTGTGAAATTTTAATCGGTAATTATAAGTTGAAATAAATTAAATTCTTTTTCATTACGAGAATTTCCTAATTATTATTTTCATAATTACTAGTAATTTTTAAATTTTAGCTATTAATTACGTATTAGTATTAGCTTAATTTTTTTACATGAAAATATTGTTTGTATTTTTAAAAATTAATATTCGTTGCTTCCATTAATATTTAAATATTATACTTCGACAATTAAGTATTTTAAAGACACGAATTTTTGATTATTATGAAACTTGAATTATATATTATTATATTATGAGAGCAGTTTTAGAAATTTTTAGAATCTCTATTTGTAGGAAATTCTATACCTAAATTCTAGAAATTTTTGAAAATATTGGCAATATCACGAAATGTTAGTAATTATTAGCAATATCTTTTGTTTCATGAATTAAATCAAGGTCTATTATTTTTAAATTTAATTCCGGATATTTCATTAATTTTGTACTCTTTCATACCTTTATTATCTTCAGCAGCATGAGAAAGTACAGAATAAAAATTCCGTATGTAATAAATAATTTTATTTCGCGAATCTCTTCCTTCCACAAATTTTTCATAACATTTTTTCTGTATTAATAAAATACCAATATTGATAGAAAATTTTGAAATCGAAAATTATGTCTATAATTATATCATAAATCAATTCTTAGTAATTTTACTGACAATAAGACAACTCTGAAATTTTCTCGAAATAAATTTTTAATAATTAAGTTAATTAATTATGAATCTGTCACTCATATAAACAACATATAGACTTTTGTTAAATTTCTGTAATTCTTGTTTTTAATTCAGACGATACGATGTCGAGTGATATATAGGCTATTAATTTGCATGAACATGCTTGGTCCTTAATCGTTCGCCACCCATGGGAATTTCATCGCTATTACATAAACACGTACATATATGGTCGTCTGTCTACTCAATATTAATTTACTAAGCCAAGAATAATTTCCATTTATCCATAATAATTTTCCACGCAACAAAAGCTGACACATTAGGAAAACGAGATTTTAGCTGCCATTCCTAACTCGTTGGCCAAGAACTATAATACAAGAGGAACAAAAAAATAACACGCAAAATAATTAATATAAAAATACCAATTTCATAGCAATAAGCAAAGAATTTTTTTGCTTGTTGGATGTCTTACGCATCAATTTGTATTCGCTTATCGTGTTTAATGAATTGGAAGCACTACTACGCCAGGCAATAAACGAAACGACACCAAATGATTGGAAAGGATTTTGTAAACAGGTAGAAACACTGGAACACGAATATTGGACGAAAGATGGAATAATAGAAGACGCAACTGAAGACCTAGAATTGGAAATACAAAGCAGCGAGTCGGATAAGGAATCAGATGACAATAGCTCGAAGATTTATAAAGCAAAGAAGT
>NW_016910573.1:18965-44434 GCF_001483705.2 Eufriesea mexicana
GTTCGCTTTCTTCGTCACATGGTGTTCTATGACCGGGCTAATAGGAAGGGATCAGTTCTGCCAATAAGGGAAGCGTTTTACTCAACTTCTGCCATGATGTTAGAATGGTTGGGCTAGTGAGGATTCGGTCCTACAAGTTTCTCAGATGACTTCTTTTCAGCAACGCACAGTATTTCATCGTTTACTATAAATCCAGCTCCCGAAATAAATTCGAAATTAACATCGGGACTCGACTAATTTAGCCGGATTAGACACGTCGCGTTTGGAAACGGAAGCGGAAACGTATGCATCGGCTGCACTGTCAGGCCAGGTGAATTTTTATCATAATTTTCTGTCCGCGGTTCGTCAACGCTGGCCAGGTATCGCGGCTCGAAGAACGGCTCGTAAAAAAATATTTTATGTGGTGCACGCGTGACCGGAAACTGGATTCTCGCTGGATGCTCTCTCTCTCTCTCACTCTCTCTCTCTTTCTCTTTTTTTTCATTTTTCGTTCTCGCATCCGTGCTGACTTTTTACGAGGCTCGCGAAGAATGGCTTCCGCCGCGATAAAATTCACGCGTCTAACTGTCCGTCTTTGTTTCCCCGGTGTAGTCATGCGCCTGTTTTTGCATGTGCAATTTCACGCACCCGTGCTGCATTATGACGTTTAAATCTTTCGCCTTGTTTTGCAAGGAACGCTGATCCAATTTATCTCGACGACTTCGAGGATCGCTGAATGTTTGGCGTTCTCTTTTGTCAGCGGTGGTTAGGGCTCTTGTCATGAGGATTGCTCCTCGATGGTTGTTCCTTGACACTAGACCTGCCACGACCGCTCGAATGATTGGTATACGTGAAAAATAAAAGGAGATCCTTAAAATATGAGAGAGGGGGAAGAAACGAGAGGAAAAATTGCGAAAACAGGATGTCAAAGCGTTGAATATGGAATTTTTAATCACAGTTTTGAAATTGTTCAGTTGGGTCTTGACAAGTGTCAATGAGTGAGAATTTTTTGGATATAGTATGGTGTTGATAATGGGAGAGTAAAATACGTGGAAAATAGAGGAAAATTAATTTATAAGTAAATGAAAATAATTTGTGAATAAATAAATTAATAATGTTTTATGTCATAATATATTGATGAAATTAAATTAAGTTATAGATAAGCAAATTAATTAACTATAAGGAAATATTCGGTCAGTATTGTTAGTGGTGGATGAAATATTAATAACAATAAGAACAATTCTTTATTAAATTATGAAAATGATCAGACACAAGTATTAAGTTTAAATGTAATTAATTTATCACAATCATATGCTCACACATCTTTTCGTTATTAAAACTCAATTGCAACTGACCTATGCCAAATCGTTCCTTTATTATGTCAACGCATATATATTTAAAAATCTATGTAACCAATACCACAAATATTCTTACTTTGACAATCTCTTATAAAATTAAATCTTAATTTTGAATTTTAAAATTCATTAAATAATCTTAAAATTTCTTAACTATAGTTTTATATTAATTTTTCGCTCTTTTTGGTGAAAGTTACTATACAACAACAGTCCCAGTTGTTCAGACGTAGAGTAACATTTACTATAATATTTGTGCTGATAATTATGAACGTAGTCGTTACTCAAAAATTGCATATAGCACATAAATGAAATAATTTCTGAATAAATAAATAAATAACGTTTTATATTATAATATATTAATAAAATTAAATTGAATTATAGAGAAGCAAATTAATTAACAT
This sequence comes from Eufriesea mexicana, assembly GCF_001483705.2. Lineage (NCBI taxonomy): Eukaryota > Metazoa > Arthropoda > Insecta > Hymenoptera > Apidae > Eufriesea > Eufriesea mexicana. Next base: position 20,701 of record NW_016910573.1, read on the forward strand.
TGGCGTAGGCAGGAAATATTTGGCCAATATTCTCACTTTGACAATCTCTTATAGAATTAAATGTTAATTTTGAATTTTAAAATTCATTAAATAATCTTAAAATTTTTTAACTACAGTTTTATACTGATTTTTCGCTCTTTTTGGCCTAAATGCCTATACAACAATAGTCCCAGTTGTTCAGACGTAGAGTAACATTTACTATAATATTTGTGCTGATAATTATGAACGTAGTCGTTACTCAAAAATTGGAAAGAAGAAATTTGATCGCTATTTTCTGTCACATTCATTTACATTACGATAAAATAGAACCATTTTTGAGAAAATAGCAAAGAATTTAATTATCGAGTCATTATACATATGTTAAAATATTTTTGATATATAACATACTTAAAGAGTGGAATTTTTAATATTTTGAATCGAAACTTATATGACATAGATCACTTTTCTTTGAAATATTTTTAAAAATTTTCGGTATTATTATTCGAAATTATTCTATTTAATATTATTATTCATTATTATTATTTTAATTTCTCATTCTGATCTAATTTATGAAATTGAGATTACGTTAGAATATTTGCTGAAAACAAGAAAATTTCAATGTATTATTCATTAGCAAATAGCAGAATGTAAGCAAAATTTCTGGAATCAGAATGTTATATGCTTATGTAATAGTATGTACATATATCTGTGAAGTTCACAATTCATAAGGGCACATTTTGAAGTCGAACACGATGAGAGTTGTAAGAAGTTCTGTAATATATGTCCAAAATTTTCTTATTCAGTTTGAATTTATTTTGACTTTGGAACATGCTATTGATATTTCAGGAAAATTAATTTTGGAAAAATTGATAATGATCAACTGGAAGCTATAACAATTGTTTTGAAAGAATTATTTGAATTATTTATAATAATATAACAACGCTTTTTCTAATTCTTTATTATTAAAAAATTTTGCAGAATAAAAATTATGTTAACATGATTTTACCATGAGTCAGATTGTTCTGCTAATTAATATTAATTGCATATATATAAATTGGAATTTATTTTTTCATCTATTACAAGATATTTAATTATTAATTTTTATCAATTCAAAATGTAATTGAAATTTTCATTTTATTTAATGCAAATTTACTACTAGTTATAAATAAATAAAACTTGACGAATTAATACCTGTATTAATCTTATTTTAATAGGATTTGGGAAAAATATATGCAACTTAAATTTTGAAAAATATTTCAATTGCTTTAGATGTGTATATTATGATTATTATGAAAAATATAATGTAAGACAAATTTGTTAAATTTGTTAAATTATTACGTATTAGATTATTTCAATAAAGAATAATTTAAAACAGAACTTGAAATAGGAATTAATTATATATCATGCATTAAAGCACGTGACTATGCAGACTATAAAGGCTATTAAATTTTTAATATACTTGTTATTAAGTTTATTCTGTATATTACTTATATATTCTTAAAATATTAAATCTTTTAATTAAACTGCAATGAAAATATTGAGAAAAATATACTAAAATATGAACTTTTGTATTATAATTAAAAAATAATAAAGACACTTAAATAGGTAATTTCTTCAGAGACATTGAAATAATAATAAACCCCCAAGAAATGCTACACACTTTGTAGTACACTGTAACAATATTCCAGGCTATTTCGTTTTCAATTACCATCTCAAAGAACTTCGAGTTTCCGTTCTTTTCCAATTGCTTGAAACTTCCTCGAGATTTCTGCACACCTCTTATCACACAATTGCTTCAAAACTTGACCACATTGTTGCATTTCCATTATTCAAATACGCTGACTTTTATCTTTTGTAAGATATTTTTGCAATTAGAACTTTTTCACTTATCACCAAAAAATTTGTTTTAATTTAAAAAGTCCTTAAAAATGAAAAACTAATTGAGGAAATTTGCTCATCATATTAACCTAAAATGCAAAAATCTTATATTTATCTAGAAAATTAAAAATTATTGTTATATATTTATAGTTAATTAATTATAGTTAATATATTCATTCCAAATATTTACATCATCGTGTATCACATAATTTAAGTAACTTAACAAATTATTTTCGAAAACTCTTACCAATAATTCAAATAATTCTCGAAAACGATTGCTATTAATTTTTTACTTCTTTTATATTAAAATTGCCTTCGAAAATTGTTCAAAATACATTCATACCTAAGCCCAGTTACAAATTTTCCTCGAAGTACCAAAGCATCCTATATTTAAACATTATTTTTACTTCATAAATATTTATCAATTTCATCTTCCCTAACTCAACACACTTTCCTCGTGCACTCACAAAGTCCCCAAAATTGCAAATCAACCTACCCAAATTTGATACTTCCTTAAATCTTGTTTCTTCAATTATTTATTTATTAACCCTTTGACTGCCACGCCGAAATCACATGTTTCTCTCAATATACCACGGAGATGCACCGTTAGATGCAAGATTTGTTCTATGTTCTGATGTTTTAATAAAAATTTTTAATCTTTCAATGGGGTACTTTTTATTTCAAAGTATCTTCTAATTAGCGGTTGTATTCAAAATGCACTGACTGTCAATTTTCATTCAATGTATTTGAATGTAGTTCAAGTAGTTCAAACGCTCCGGTCACCAATGACCACCATGGCGTCACAGGAGAAACCATGGTCGGTCATATATGACCAACGTGGCAGTCAAAGTATTAAGAAAACCATGAAAAATTATTTTCCAGTGAAGGGTAGTATCTAGGAGAACAGTAACAAAATTGTTCCGTCCCGGAGAGCGTGTTTATAACATGATTTTTATTCTAAGGCTTACACTTTTAACAGACCTAACGGTTTACGATATATTTTATATCGCGACTGCAATTCCGGAGGATAGATGTGCCTCACCGCCGTTCTAGCGGATTAAGTTGTAAAGGTAAAGGCGAAAGTTTAGGAATTTTTACAAGTACCAGACTCGACAGATGGGACCCACGTGTGACAGACCCAACAAGCGTCGGACGGACACCGCTTATAAATCACGTCATTGACCATCAAAAATCGGCTCCTTGACAGCTTCCTACTCCTTAGCCAAAGGTCCTTCCGTCACACCCTCTGTCCAATTGAAACTCCTTACTTTTCCACCACCAACGTTTATTTTGCCCGATCAGAACTAAACTGGAGAAAACACCGGACAGGACACGACGAGACACGACATAGATCAAATTCGAGAAATCGGTTCGTCGTCGACACCGATCCTTGAAACATCTTACTTACGCGTATAAACGCGTGTTCGAAACGGTACTCCGTTCAACGTCTCCATTATAACTATTCTATACTTTTCTATAAATAAACGCTCTCTTTTATCAACACGCACTTCGGGATCCTTATTATTACAACTAGTCACGCGATATTAATTTGGCGCGTGATAAGCGTTCTAGGACATCGAAGGGATTCGATAATTAGAACGCTACAAAAATAATGACACTTGATTTTTGTTAAGTTTTTGTTACTGAAGACAGAGGAAAATCAACTCCTTAAAAACGAAAATTACCAATATGATCACCCTATATTGACTATGTCACTCTGTATATGTATAATCACCTTCCTCACGTGCATTTATTTAGAAGGCCAGTGATGAGTATGAAATTCAGTTCTCTTATGTCCCTCGATCAAAACGTGCTCTATGAATGCAGAAAAATTCATAAAATTCTCCTAAATTCGACTCTGACATCACAGAAACACGTCGAAAATACCTAAAAGGGAGCAGTCTGTGCCGCTCAATCTAAATACTAAGTCTCTGTTGCTAATGATCATGCTTTGAATGCGACTCTAAAGTCAGGGAAGGAGAAAGAAAGAAACGGGCCTAGAAACGGACTTCGTGGCGGAATTTTGGATAAATTAGCCCAAGCCAGGACACGAAAGTGGCTCAAAAGATTATTCGGTGGCATTAGTGCCGGGATTTACTAGCCACGGCCGCTTCAGGGGGTGAAGCTGTATAACAACCATAATAAAATGACCAACTGACCGCCGTAGGTGGGTCGTTTGGCAGGATTTCCGGATACACTTACGGTTAATCTAGAAAACGAGTTCGCGACACTTGACCATCGTCGCGAACATTCCAGTTTTCATCGTATTTACGCTGGATTTGTTTCATACTTTGAGGGATACTAAACAGTATGCAAATAATCTATGTAGCTACTTAGATATTATTTTATATAACTTTTTACTTAATTCGTATATATAAATATACGAATTAATATTTATAATATTAGCGAATATAAAGTTCGATATTTTTATTAATTTTTATTAACTAATATATACATCTATATGTAAATCTTTTAATCTATTTATTATTAAGTATGTCATCCAAATTGATTCAAACAATTGTACCTTTAATTCCCATACCTTATTTAATTACTAAATAATTTATTTACTCACTTACTTAATTAATTAAATAAGGTATGGGAATTGAAGGTACAGTTGTTTGAATCAATTTGGATGACGAAGTTAATAATAAATATATAAAGAGATAAATATATATTGATTAATAAAAATTAATAAAAATATTGAACTTTATATTCACTAATATTGTGAATTCTAATTTATATATTTATATATAGAATATTGTCAAATAAAAGTAAAATTGATTTAATTATAAACATTTATTTTTTAAAACATCGAAAATGAATATAGAGTTTTATATTTGATTAACTAATTAAATCATTATATTCAAGAAGTAATTGACCTATTAGTTCTTTTCAAATATTAATTAATATATACGTGTATATGTAAATCTTTTTATCTATTTATTATTAACTTCGTCATCCAAATTGATTCGCACAATTGTACCTTCAATTCCTATATCTTATTTAATTACTAAATAATTTATTTACTCCATTTTGTACATTTACTATCTCCCAATTGAAATTACCCATTTTCTACCTCGAAAGTACATATATACGAAAATTTTCTCTCCTTTCCCAAAATTTTCCCTGTTTCTAACCGTGTATAATAATTTCGCAACTCCCTCTACTCTACAAGCATCGTCGCAAAATCGCGTGTCACGAATAAACTTTAATCAAAATTAACGTTTCTATGTCCTGCTTGATTATTTGCACCTCGTTCGTCCGATGCAAGTCATCCGGCTACAACTACTCATACATGCTTCTTCAACGTATGCAAGCGAGCGTGAACAAAACTTGGGGAATGAATTATGTTAATTACACGACTTGTCTAAGCTAAATTACGTATTCCAAGTTGCCGTAAATTCGTTAATTAAAGGGCAACCGTAAGCGCAAACACGTAATATGCAAGGTGTACACGTTGGTGGAACTGCGACGGTAAATCTTAAGTTAGATAAGTGAAACTCCTACACGTCTTTAACGTTAATATGATGACTCTTTAGCTGAACAATCACGGCCAAAATATGCGTGACGAATTCGTGTGTGTGCTTTTCTTCGTGGTTTCGTTGTTGTTTTGAATATTGTTAACACTGAGACCTCTCATTAGGGTAGTTTTCATAATTTATGGAGGTGTTACGAGAACACAAAGTTGGGTTTCTTGTGATAGAAGTTAACCCTTTGCACTCGACGATTTTTTGGCTAAAGAAGAGTAGAAAATCAAAGATTCTCTACTAAAAAGCTGACGATACTTTTTTGAGCAGTAAATAATAATGGAATTGTAGAATTATTTGATTTTAATACTTTTGCATTGCATTAAATTTGATATATTAATTAATGTCGATCTTCCAAATTTTATGAAATGGTGACTGAAGGTCACCCCTCGAGTGCAAAGGGTTAATTTATTGTTTTGCAAAATAAAGAAATATACGTGACGAATTCATGTGTGTTTTTCCTCGTGGTTTCGTTGTTGTTTTGAATATTGTTATCACTGAGACCTCTCATTAGGGTAGTTTTCATAATTTATGGAGGTGTTGTCACGAGAACACAAAATTGGGTTTGTTATGATAGAAATTAATCTATTGTTTTGCAAAATATTTTATGAAAATTCAGTGTTAAGTATGTTAATTCATGTTTGTTGGTTTCATAGTTTAATAAATAGCAAATAGGTCATGAATTATGGGAAGCAAATTGAATTTCTAAATTAAAATTAAATGTAGGTAATTATGGGAACTTTTTAGGTTGAATTGGGTAAACGAGTATAGTAATTAAGAAAACAGAAACTTTTTAGAATTGTATAATTACTCGTGAGTTACATTGAGTATCATATTTCTTTTCCTCTAACTATTCAAAATGGAATGTTGTTGATAAAAAATAATTTTTCAAACATGTAATAATGTTACGTACTGTAATTTATAAATAATTGGTTATAATAGTAATTAAATATTTATTAATTATTTATACCAATTAATTATTATTATTAAATATTCAGTATAAAAAATTAATTAATTAAACAATTGGTATAAGACGTACTATACGTGACGCACTATACATAATATAATTTATAAATAATTGGTTATAATAATATAATTGGTATAATAATTAATTGATACAAATAATTAATAAATATTTAATTATTATTATTAAATAAACATTTTTTAATCATTATACAATCACATAGAAAAAAACAGATATCATTACTTTGAATAATGATTTCACCCCTATCAACTAATACCTGCAAATAAAACAGAATTGATGCACATAAAACTTATGTTTTACGTACATGCATTATTTCTCTTAAAATTACAATTTTTGAATTAGGGTACTCTCACAGAATGATTCGTGAGCCACGGTATACATATCTCATGCACCAGTAATTTACGACACGAATATAGGAATATTTCCATGATCGACTTAATTAGGTTATAAAACTAACCTCCTTCTACGCCTCATAAATCTCGCGGGAGATTTAAAAATCGCAAACGAAATTTCCGGCGCCGCTCGAGTTCCGGTTGGAAAATAAGAAGAGTTAGAATAACAGGTTCGATGGTTGATTACTCTAGGTTCGGTCGGCGGGAAAAATATTTGAATACGCTCGTGGCTTATCGTCGACTTTTCACCCCTTCGCGATATTACCGGAGGGTTGAAGGGGCGAAGTGGCAGAAGACGGACAACCGGATGGATTTACGGCGACCGATTTGTCCGGGAAAGTTGCCCGTCTCTTGGCACGGGCCACGCTCATCCCCTCCACTCCGCGCGCCGGCAGCGCCTCTAATGGACGCTTTCTGAAATAACGAGCAAACAAGAGCGGAGAATGCATTTGCTTTTATGGCTGCCATCTGTCGTGCGAACCGACGACTATTTTTATTGAAAATTTCCCGCTTTGAGGAGGCCGCCGGCGTAGATGCAGTTTAATAAAAGTTCGCCAATACTCGGCTTTCGCTGTGACACTGACAATGAGGTGATGAATTCTGCGTGTTCTAACCTGGAGTTAGGTTAGGAACAGTTTCATTTTTGCTATTATTGACGACTCGCGTTTCAAACTTGTTACATTCTGGATATTTTATTTTGTTCCTTTTGAATCGTTTACGTTAGTCTAGTTGATGTGTCTCTGTTTATGGCATTTTTATGGGGTACTGAATTTTGGAGGAGGAATGCGAGGCGGAGTAGTAGTTTCTCTTTCAGCAAGAAACAGATTATTAATTATGTCATTTCTGGCGTGAATTCGTGGTTTAGGGTATTTGTTGTTAACAGGGAATTAAATAATTTTGTGTACTTCTTACAAATTGTAATTATATTAAAATTTGTGGTTCGATGGTTTATATAGGTTCCATGGTACACTTGTGTTAAAATGTCGTGATTATCCCTGCAGGTCATCGATCATGCTTACTGCCGTTATTTATGGTAAAACAAAATTGAAGCCGTATGTGGTTGGAATGAACAGATTAAGAGAGCTGATTACTTTTTAATACTTATAATAATTTCCAATTCATTGTATATAGTAGTATCGTAACAGTAATATAATAATATAATAATTTCCAATTCATTGTATATAGTAGTATCGTAACAGTAATATAATAATATAATAATATAATAATATAATAATATAATAATATAATAATATAATAATATAATAATATAATAATATAATAATATAATAATATAATAATATAATAATATAATAATATAATAATATAATAATATAATAATATAATAATATAATAATATAATAATATAATAATATAATAATATAATAATATAATAATATAATAATATAATAATATAATAATATAATAATATAATAATTTCCAATTCATTGTATATAGTAGTATCGTAACAGTAATATAATAATATAATAATTTCCAATTTATAATAATTTATAATAATTTCCTATTAATTACATATAGTACTACCATAAGAGTAATATAATAATAATATAATAATACAATAATAATGTACAGGTCAAGGATTACCACTATTTTATCACTGTTTTATTTTACAATATTTTTTAACATGCATAATAATTCTCAATTAATATTTCATAATAATTTCCAATTTTTTGCATTTTATTTCAAGCTGATTCTCATTTTTTTAATTACTATTCCAAACAACATGCCTGGCACTGGCCCAACAAAATTACCAAAATATAGTAAATCTTGGTGAGAAAAGAGCCTGAAGAACACCTAGCAAACCCATTTAGTTCCCCGTTTAATTACTCCGAGATAAGCGTACTATGATTTATCGAGCACGAAGCAGCTATTCGAAGCTTCAGCTCCCAGCTGCACGATATAAAATTATAAATCTCGTATCCGACGTTTTACTGTGAAAAAAACTGAAGACTGTCGCTAATTACCCAGAACGTAGTTCCGTCGATAAAATTTGAAATTTCTTATCTGACGGTGACGTCTGGCGGCCTGGCCAACGTAATACACGGGTAAACGGGGGTTAGGTTAACCAGGAAATTGCCTCTCGACCTGCAGACAGGTGTTTCCTGTCAGTCAGCAGTGTCTCTGATGATTCCTAATCGCGTCGGCAACATTTCCGATTAAGTTCGCAGACTGCCGGCTTCCGATATTGATTTTATACTCAATATTATATCGCGTGATCAATCGGTGAGTTGTGTTATTCATCGTTGATACGCTATAATTTATCCTGCTTCCAATTTTATAAGGCTGCAATGCTTTCGCGATAAGGAATTCTATTTTCACCAGGGAATTATTGTCCGTCGTACATGAGACAATTTGGAGGTTAGTTAGTAGCGTGAAGCTCCGCGCAGATGGCGCTCGCAGCGTCGGGCGCCATATTTCGTTGCCGTTCAACAGGACGTTAGATGCTCTCTGACAGAGACCTGTCATGAACAGAATTAAAAATTTCGAATTAAAATTAAATTCATTCATAAATTTATTCAATTAAATTCATATAATTGAATTTATTAATCAGAATTGAAGGAGTTGTACTGTCTAAGTACATTGCTAAATCCGAACCAAAAGTGGCATTTTTGAGAATTTTTTTCACAGAAACCGTAAGATTTTTTGACACGAGGTTTTCACTTGCTTATTGGTTCATGTTTTGAGAATACTCTCAATTTTTTTTCATACAGAATGGAGAAAATTGTACGAATTATACAATGATGCATATAGGTAGGTTTAAAAACCGGGTTCAGATAACTGATATGATAATGATTGTTCTGCTCGTCGAAAATGAAAAAATCAAAAGGCATTTGAATTAGTTAAGGCATAGGTGTGATTTAAATTTCAGAAAATTAAAAAATCTCGAAATTTAAGAAAATTATTACATTTTGAATTTTAAATACCGATTTTATTATTCTTCTCTTACTTTCCAAATTTAAAAAAAATATAAAAACACATCGTATCTTGAAATCTGTAGTTCAGACGATATAGGCATATCTTCTGTAGATTTAGTTCAAATTTGAAGCTAATCCGTCAATTAGAATTTGAGATATCGTGTCAGATAGTTCACTATAACGCGAATGTCAATCTGAGTAACAAAACCATATAAAAATCTGCTAATAAAATCATCAATCTGTTATTTTAGTACCATATAGTTCACAATTTTTACAATTTATTAACGAACTAAAAGTAATATAAACGAAGAAAAATATTTAATTCTTGAATGCTTCCGAAATCATGCTAATATTATGAATAATACGTAAAGAACACTGGAACTTGATTATGATCTATGGTTATGGTGTTAAAACTAATCTTTCGAGTTAGGTATGAAAAATGAATTAGTCAGAGTAATTACGGTAGTATGTTGTCGTGAAGATATTTAACGTATTTAAAAGTTCGTGTCGAACAAGTAAGTTATCAGTAATTCAATATGGCAATTTCAAGTCTCTTGTAGCATCGCGTGTTATGATGTTCTATTGAATTTACCACTAAGTCATTATACAGCTAGGTATAGGTATATATAGCGTCAATCTTTCCTTTGTTATTAAAGTATCAATCTATAAATTTTGATTAACCTATACAAATTTTACAAGAAAATAAAATTAATTAAATTTATCAGAAATCATGTAGAAACTTTTATTTCCTATTTTCAACTTCACTTTGCATCTAAAATAACATGCATAACAATCTTCGTATTTAAATTTTGAAAATTTTAAAAATTTGCATTTAAATTTTGGACGTACTTTAAATATAATTTGAATATTATTTCTTACTATGAATATTATTATTATAGCTTATAATTTATTTAAATATAACTTTACGTGTATACAATTTAAATATAATTTGTATTTTTACAACTGCTATTATTATTATTCTACAATTACGTAATAGAATGTAAAATTTCTATAAATGGACGTACATGTATACCTTAAATTTAAATATATATTAATATAAAATAATATATAATATATAGTAATATAATATATTTAATGTTATTAATATAATATATAAAATTAATATTTACACATTTAATGTCACAATATAATCTATACATAATTTAAATGCAATTTCCTACTATAATAATAATAATAATTCCAATAATATTCCATAATATCCATGATATAATATTACGTGTGTACAATTTAAATATAATTTGTATTTTTACATCTGCTATTATTATTATTCTACAATTATGTAAAAGAATGTAAAATTTCTATAAATGGACGTACATATATGTGCTTTAAATTTAAATTTATATTAACATAAAATAATATATAACACAATAATGTAATATATTTATTATTATTAATATAAAATAAATATTTGCACATTTAGTATCATAATGTAATTTATACTTAATTGTAATGCAATTTCCTGCTATAAGAATAATAATAATTTCAATAATATTCGAATTTTGAGCAAAATTTTAATTGAAATATTAAATGTAGAAAGTGTAGAAAATCCATCACGCGGAGAAGCCAAAATTCCTGGAATATCCTGGAACGCGGGGGATTAATCAGGTGACAGTTAATTAAGCCATCAACGACGACAGGGAAGAAACTTCAATAAATCGTGCAAGTCCAGGTGAAAGGGACCGTGAAAACTAGATTCCTTGGTGCAGCAACGATTAGAATGCAAGCAGAACGTAATTACGATTTGCTATCACTGCTTACAGGGCTCGTAAATAAATTCCAAGATGGAAGTTCCCTGAATTTACGAAGTTTCCATTTATTAGACAAAATTAATTTAACCAGCAGTCTGTTACACGCCCCTGCTAATTAGTTGTCGGGAATGGGTGCCCTCGAACGTGTGTATTTCGTGTGACTTCTACACGTGCTAATAAACATCTTGCAAATGCGATAATTATTACGCCATAAGGGATGAAGTATATACTTTATTTTCGGAACAGCTCGAGCGTTGCGAATGTTGCGGAACTGGGGGACCGAGTAAATTAGAATTAAATTCGATTATTAATGTCGCACGTGGAATGTTTTATCATGCGAAATCTAATGAAAATTAATACTTTGCTTCATTTTACTCGCGAAACAACGTGATAAATTTATGACAAACTGGGAGATAAATGGTACAAAGAATAATATTATCGATTGCTTATTACTTTATTTTTATATATAATACTTTGTGTGATATGTCATTATGTCATTATGTCATTAGGGCGATTATTCTATAATAATCTTTAATACAGCAATTTAATTGAATTTGCAATTATGCAATAATTTGATTTGCAGAAGTTAATTTTACATTTAATAACCATAAGTAGATATGTATTTAATATATATTTAATATATTTAATAATAACTATATAGTAGATTATGATAATGGATATCTAAGGCGAAACACTATTGACATTTGTCTGTTTTAAATTTCTCATTGTACAAGAATAATAATTTTGTAGCAACATATAACTTCAATTTTTAATTTATTAGTGTTCTATAATAATATAAAGAACGGCAGATAAATGAGTTTACTGACGTCATGTATTAATCTGAAATACCATAATTTAATAGAATCTATGGAAACCTAGCAATTTGACTTGTGAAATTCAATTTAGTAATAGCTGACTTTAAATAATTCATTCAGGTCATAGGAATGAATATGAACGGTGGAAAATAATCAATATTTATTTTCTCTCAATTTCTTATCACTAATAATTATAATAATTTCATAGCAATAAATAATTTCAAAAATTAAAATTGGACTCTGCTGATATTCCAATCAATTTTATACATACTCAAATACAAATATACAAATGTAAATATTTAAAATTATATTTAGGACGGTGTATTGTAGTATATGTAGTAAAAAGAAAGTTCCTAAATTGTGATTGTTTATCGGTACGTATGATGTTCAGAGTACAGCTGCAAATACAAGCCGTGGTGGCGCTAGTGAGTTATGGAACGCCGTCTTAAGGCTATGTAACGTTAAAATATGCTTCAATAACGTACAGATACCTTTCAAACTTCAATTAATAGCGTCAATTTATTCTAATTATTTCCAAATATCCACATTATATGAATCAATAATCATTCAATAATTAACCTGCATATTTCACGTGTTTCAAACAACAAATACAGACATACATAACCTATACAACACTACATTTTTCACTTGATTTATCTGCAATACATAATATACGTCTTTTATTTTCCACTTTCGATTATTACAAATGAAGGAAGCAAAATTAAAAACAATATTTTTCAAAGATCCTTTTTATAATAATTTTTATTTAATTACAGTTATAAAATCAGAATATCCCAAGTTATTATAAATCTATCATTCAGGATGTTATTTATGTACATCGAGCAAATAATATTGGAAAAATTTGTAAATTATTAGATTTTATAGTAAATCTAGTTTCTCAGCAACGTGCTAACAGACATATTCGAGACATCATTTAAACGAAGTGTATTAAATTGACGCGATAGTATCAGTCTATTAGTGCGGTATCTGGCCACTCCGAAACGTCGTTAATCGACTCTGATCAAGAGCAATCGAGTGCACATCGCACACATCGGTACACGTGGAATTAAACGTTCCTCCGTGGCAAGATATTCAGAGAATAAGATTAACGAGAAGCAAACACGAAGTGAAATTAGGACGTTTTAACAGCTAGAGGTGTTCGAATTTACATTGCATTCTGAACTTCCAAACTTAATTACCAGCCACTCGAATCAGGAACTCGCGCGAAGCGAAATTTCCCTTTCTTTTTACCACCAAGGAATTTCCGCGTGAAAGCTGCAATCTTATTCCCTGATAAGCACTCCCGTTTCCTCTGATACACGCTCCTATTCTTTTTCTTCATTTTAATCACTCGAGACTGGATTTCAGCTCGATCGAGATCAGTTCGATGCCCTTAAATCCATAATTATGTAAAAATAACGTGAAAATTGCCAACGTTCCTTGGTCAGAATTGCTCACAGAGACTTTCACTCTGCATCATGAGAAGAGAACCTAGGTGTTAAGACCTAATAACTTGGAATTATCGTGAAATATTAATTCTAAAACGTAACTCACGTAGGGGGAGTCAGGAATATTCTCTTATATGGTATCTTAATATGGAACCCGTGAAAAACGGTGAAAGGTTTTAAGGAGATGGTAGCTATGGTACCGAGAGCGTGTTCATAGCGTAACTCTTACTTTAATTTTCGATAATTCCAAAGACTTTATTATTTTGTATTACGACTGCTACGCCGAGGGTTAGACGTGCCTCGCCGCCCTCTCAGCGGATTAAGTCATATATCTAAATGCGAAAGTTCAGAAAATTTACAAGTACCAGACCCGACAGATTGGACTCACGTGCTACAGACCCACCAAGGCGACGGACGGACACCGCTTGTAAATCACGTCATTGACCATCGAAAATCGACTCCTTGACAGTTCCCTACTCCTCAGCCAAAGGTCCTTCCGTCGCACCCTCTGTCCGATCAAAAATCTTTACTTTTCCTCCGCTAATATTTATCCTAACCAATCAGAACCAAACTGGAGAAAACACCGGACAGGACACGACGAGACACGAGACAGACCAAAATTGAGAAGTCGGTTCGTCTTCGACACCGATCACTGAAACATCGTACATATACTTATAAACGCGTGTTCGAAACGGTACTCCGATAAACGTCTCTACTATAACTATTGTATACTTTTACTGTAAATAAACGCTCTATTTTAACATCACACTCGGGATCCTTAATATTACAAAACTGATCACGCAATATTAATTTGGCGAGTGATAAGCGTTCTTGGAAATCGAAGAGATTCGATACATAGGACGCTACAGAATGTCATTATCGAATTTAGTCCGGCAGATAAGCCAAGGATAAGAGAGCACGTTGGATGGTGACTCTTTGGGCTAAACCAGATCACCATACCTCAAGTAGTTCCGGTAAGTCACTCACAGCCACTGCCCTTTGTGAGCCTAAGTAGCTATAACTCAGGCTACAGGCTATATCACTTGGTAATATCCTAGTAATAAATTAAATCAGCGAAGATAATCCAGTCGGACTCGCTTCAGGTCCGTCTATAGGGTTGGCTAAAGGCCGATATCATAATGAAGAGTTTAACGTTTAGATGCAGCCTGCCCTAGCTAGCTCCTCGTCCTTGGCTTGCACGACAGTGCTTGTCGTAATTGATCAAGCACCTGTCGATAAGTTCCTGATTGAATTTTAGAACCTTTATCGTCGTTGAGAAAAAAAAATATTCAATTTAGATCTATCATTCTTTGTTTCAATTATTAATTATTAATTCTATTAAAATAATTGGAGAGTGGAGAATAATTTGAATTGAAATTCGAATACGAGTTCGAAATTTATTTGTTCGTATTAATTTTATTGATTTTTTATTTTAATATGGCAAACCATTTTTGGAAAGTACTTGGTTTTATTTTTCGTGAAATTGTTTAGTGTCGTTCTCGATTGTATAATAATTGATTTATTGCATATGTAAATTTGTTAGGGTAATTAAAAGTATTGAACAGATGATAAGACAAATATCATGGTAAAAATTTGTTTCTCATATATTTTAAGTGAAAATTTCCTTTTATTGATTGTTCTATTATTATTTAATCAATTTCTGTTTTATGTTTGGAATTCGTTAGTAGAAAATTATGGGAAACTAAGTATCTGAATAACTATGTAATACTTATAGTAAAATTTATATTTGCAATTAATAATTATCTATATTAATTGTATAATTATGACAGTGTAGCAGTGTGGTATTATTCTGAGTCTATAGTATACTATATAATACTGTATCACAATAGTGTACAATATTGCATATAATACTTTATCACAACAGCATATAATATAATATATAATACTATACCACAATAGTATATGGTATAATGTATAATAATTAGCTATATTAATTGTATAATTATGACAATGTAACAATGTCGCATTACTCTGAGTCTATAGTATTTTATATAATACTGTATCACAATAGTATACAATATAACATATAATACTGTATCACAACAGCATATAATATAATATATATTACTATATCATAATAGTATATGGTATACTGTATAATAATTATATATATTAATTGTTTAATTATGACAATATAGAAATGTGGTATTATTCTGAGTCTATAGTAAACTATATAATACTTTATCACAATAGTATATAATATAACATATGATACTTTATCACAACAGCACATAATATTACTATATCACTGTAATAATTGGTATACTATATATTATATAATTTAGCTGTATAATAGTATTATATATAATACTATTAATACTATTATAATACTATTATATAGTATATTTTCAAAATACTGCATAAGCACTAATTGTAAGTCAATTTTTCCAAGTACCCTTCAAAAGCAATTTAAAAAAGGAACAAAATTTAAAATCATAATATACAAAATCTACTTCTTTCCACATTTTTCCATATTAATTTATGCAAAACATAGACATTTAAAATTACAATTAAAAAATTAATGATTAAAATTATAATTAAAAACTTAGAAATTTAAAATTATACCATATCCTTACTGCTCTTCGACGCTAAAATTTACAATTAGCTTTAAATTTTTAGAAAATTGAGATTACAAAAATTCTGATTCTTCGATAACAATGAACAGTCGCCTTACCTCTCTCGGATACTCGGAACAACTGGAAATTCAAACGATTCAGGTCAGCGGAGTCTCGCAGCAATTGAAGCTTCCCGTGATTTTTCATGATTGTAGAGGATCATGTATGCGTTCTTGCCCGGCCTCGTAAGGCACAGAACGCGATGCTCCCTTATGTACACCTGAGCATAGGCGTGCTTGTAAAATGATACAGCTGTTCAGCGCGGGGCTACGAGGACTGATGTACGCGTACACAAAGGCCAAGATCTATGTAGTACACGTATACTCCCCTAACAATGCGTACATAATAGATACGCGGTCGTCTGTGAACGCATAAATCTTACGTATACGTACACCAGGGCAATCCCACTGATATAGACAGAGTTGTGGGCCTCGACCCTTTTAGCATACCCTTGTGTCATAAATTACAATTCGTTTTGTTACACCCACTTCCAGACACCAGTTTCTTGATCCTGTCTCACAGAATCATAGTCATCTGGACACCTCTCGTTTCAGGATTTCATTTCCCGTCCTCTAAAGAGTCTTGAAGAGTGTATGAAGGCTCCTCGTGTGGATGGTCTGTTGACTGACGAGTGTTTACAAAGAATTTTAGGAAGATGTCTTTTCAATCTCTTGACTGCTTACTGTTGCTGTCTGTGAGGATCTGAATGTTAGATTTCAGAAGTGGGATTGAACGTTACGTTAGGGAATTGTGATGTTAGTAGACCTAGATTGGCTGTTGTGATGCCACTAGTTGTAGGTTAGGTGACTGGAGGACGCAGTCCGTGGATTTACTCGTGTGAACCCCTGTATGGAGACTGAGAGTTCGTGGCGGCATCGTTCTCACCTTCGGTAATAAATGGGTTCCTATTTGAAATAGATTCGAGGATTTTTTCGCAAGTCATAAGTAAACCCTCCGTTTCCTAAATATACAATTTTCAAATTTTCCAATATTATCCCCATTTAAGACAGGGTCTGCTAGGGGCCTTGTAGTAACGGCAACATTTGGGCATGAAGACTCCAATTACTCGTGACTGAGCAACAAAGTGTTAACACATTGTGTACCGCATAGAAATCTCTAAAACATATGCCAGGAACCCTGAAGTTTTGACAAGACAGTATGTTGACATCTAAGGTTCATAACAGATGACGTGTGAAAAATAAGAAAACTTGAGAGCGGTACACCATGTGTTAACATTCTTTCAGGGTTGTACTCGTTACAATCCTACATTTATGTGCATATAACAGTGATGGCGTCGTTCTTACCTTCGCCACTAGATGGATTCCAGAGTCAAGAAGGTCCGAGGACTTTTTCGCAAGTCTTTGATAAATTCTCCGCTTCCTATATATAGAATTTTCAGATTTTCCAATAGTATCCTCGTCTAAGGCAGGGCCTGCTAGGTAGCCTTTACTGATGAGTCCACTAACAGGCCTCGAATGAAACGCTTTACTTCTCTTTCCTTCCGTACCTCCTAGCACCGCCGCCATATTGAAGATATCTGCGACCAGTCGACCATAGTAACCGTAGAAGAGTTCATAAGATCTAAGAAGTGTGATTGAGGAGCTTGTTAAGTGTTAGGTGTTTTCCGAAATGAAACCTTTCCGAGATTTTTATAATTCATTAAAACTCACTTCTATTATTTTTGTTGGGAATTTCTTGAAGGAAATAGCCAAATGATTAACGTGCAGGGAAGTAACCGTATTCAGTTATACAGCAATTGTATTTGTAAAGGTTTAATACAAATTTATACACTTTATGCGATATACAAATAAAACACTAGAGTCTTCTTAATGTGGGTCACAATGTATAAAGTATCTGTTCTGTTCCTGATCTGAGAGTGAAGAGCTCCGAGTGACAGCAGGCCCTTTTAAACCCCCAAAACTGACCCCTTGATGCCCAAAAGTTAGTATTGGCCTGCAACCTCTAACAGGCCTGTTGTCATCGTTGCATAGGCGTAGCTGACTTCCAACAATTTTTCTATTATTGTACATTTTGTTAGTTTGAATTTTATTACTTTCCTTGGTGGGGAAAAGATATACTATGGGGGAGAACAGTGGTTTGATGATCTTCGTCATTGTTTTCGGCCAACAGAGGTCACTGCCTGTGATCAAGGGAGTGTCAGCAGAATTAATTAACAGTGAGGATGTAAACACGTTGTGCCTTCTTTTCTCGAACGCACAGTAGGTGTGTCCATTCGTTGTTTCGGTGGGTCTGTCGCACGTGGGTCTGTTGTGTTAGGAATAACACTGGGGATTAGATTGTTAAAAGCTAAAGGCTAAATGGATTTAGAAAATGTGAATACGTATGTGTATAAAATGTAACGTTATGCATAGTATATGTATGTAGACTGGCATGCAGTGCTATGTGTAATATCGCAGAAATGGCAGTGGAAATTCTGTACCTTTCATTTTTATGCTGGTTATGAGCGAAAAGCATAGGAAAATGCTGCAAATGGAACGACACCGTCGCGTAGAATTTTCACAATGCCCTGTCTGGACGCATTGAACCTTCTCTCTCGTTTACATCGACCCCTCGTGTCCTACAGACGTCCCAAGAAATCGTCGAGTGTATCCATTCGAACCTTTATAAACGTCTACATTCCCTGTAATTATTACATTTTTATCATCTATGGTACAAAAGTATTTTATACACAGAAATCTTGCATTGATAATGGATGATAACGAATGATATACGTAGCTGATTTTAAATAATACCTGGAATATGAACTCACAAATTTATTGTGTACATGTGCATATTCACCCTTTGCACTCCACGATTTTTTGGTTAAAGAAGAGTAGAAGGTCAGAGATTTTCTGTTATAATGCTGACGATATTCTTTTGAGTAGCGAATAAGAAATAGTACAATAATTGACACGTGGAATTATTTGATTTCGACACCTCGCACACCATTATTTATTTATTTATTTGTTTATTTATACGGGATTAACCCATTAGAAAAATTGCAAGAAAATTAGTACAGTGAGGTATAAAATTAATGGTAACAAATAAGAATGAAAATTAAAAAAATATAAATATAAAAACAAACGAGATAAGTATGAGAAAAAATTAATTTTTACACCGTTTTTACAAAAATTTGTTATCTTAAATTTGACATATTAATTAATATCGATCTTCAAAATTTTATCAAGTGGTGACTGAAGGGTGCCTCTCGAGTGCAAAGGGTTAATTCTCACTAAATTTCTTATTAAAATTTGATTTGAAATAATTGTTAATCCCAAAGAGCAAAATTTAATTTATCAGAGTATATACTGCAATACAATATATTCTATGTATTAATAAATTTATTTCTATTAATTTTTATAATTAGTGAATCTCTTATTATCAGTAAACTTTGACTTAAAATAATTGTAAATTTTAGTATAATAAATCTAATTTCCATGTATACTAAAGTACAGTATCCTGTATGTATTCACAAATTTATTATAAATTTTTACAATTAGTGAACCTCTTATTCTTAGTAAACTTTGGTACACTTTGATTTAGAATAATTATAAATCCTAGTGTAATAAATCTAATTTATAAATACTGCAATACAGTATAATTTATGAATTAATAAATTTATTTCTATTAATTTTTACAATTAGTGAACCACTTATTATCAGTGAACTTTGACTTAAAATAATTATAAATCCTAGTATAATAAATCTAATTTGTGTATACTAAAATACAGTATCCTCTATGTATTCACAAATTTATTATAAATTTTTACAATCAGTGAATCTCTTATTATTTAAAGTAAATTTGAAATTTAAAAAATTGTAAATCTTAATGAAAATTAAGGCATTAATTAAATATATATTAAGGCATCAGGTATAGCAAATATATACATTTTTTAATGATATACAGTGATTTTTAATGATTGAGGAATAGGTGCATTTTTGGCTCAATAGCAGCTCAAGGTCATCTGCAGGGTTCTTTGTACTATATTCGCCAAGCGCGCTTCTGCACTGTAGATTTAGGTATACTATAGTCCTGGACGGATCGTATTACATACCGTCACGCAATAGTCGAATCTTTCTCTCCATCCCATTATAATATTATGAAGCTGTATTGACCGCACTGTACATCAGGCAACAGTAGAACAGTAGGACTGTCCCAAAGCGTCACACAATATACTCAATTTTTCAAAAACGACGTACGACTCGCAATATTTCTCTCACAGCTGACAATATTTTTATTATAATTACGTATAATTATGTATAATTATTGGCTGCAGTTCTGAAAATAACACACCCTCGATTAGGCTCAAATTTTTGCACAATTTTCATTTCGAATAACCCCAAAAGAGATTCGCGAAATTTTCGCAAAATACTGTCGATGTTAATATATTAAATTTCTGACATAATTTGGTTCAAATTTCACATGCGTATTTAATTTGTGAAATTAGTTATCAATGTAATCCAATTTTCCACGTTATTAATTTACCATTCGCGGACTCCATTACTGGAAATGAAACGATAGTCCATTCCACAAACATAGTTCTCGATGGATGAACATTAAACCCATCACAGTTTGAATTACCATTTGTAACTTTTGGTTAAAAATGTTATCACCTCGCTTCGCAATTTTAATTTCAAAATCTAATAAAATACTTGTGATAAATTTTTCTATGTACAGGGTGGTCTGTAAATCATGGTACAAATGGGGTCACGAAGATTCTGTGGCTCAAAGTGGGACATAAATTTAGAAAGAATAAAATTGCACGAACTTTGGCATTGTATCACGTGATAAACGATTATATCGGGTATGAAATTCGTAACACTGATTATTACTTAGGTCAGGACCCAACTAATTCCACGGTTAGCGCTGGTTCCTGTGTGAGACATGAATTGCTAAGGGACTGTGTACATGTGAATAGACAATGGAGGTTCCTCCATTGGAGGAGAATAGGCACCGTGGCGGCCATCTTGTCCAGCTCTGAGTTAGGTGCACGCCTAATCGACTGATTTGTAAATACTTATTTCTCACAAAAGAAGTCTCCAATGTATATTTTATTTTTCATTTTATTCTCGTTTTATTTTGAATCGTAGAATTTTCCTGGCCCTATTTGTACCGTAACTTATGGACCACCCTGTATATCTCTCTTTTCATTTTATTTCTCGAGATTCACGAGTTTTCAAGATTGATCAAATTCAGTATTAATCTATGTGTAGAGATTAGGGTATGTTAACCTAAATTGGATATATATATTTATGGAGTCCATTCAGTTTATTTTTATTGGTACTTTATGAAATTTTGAAAGATTTCATGGGAATGGAAATGTGACGAAATTCTGAAAGAATAACTGGTCAAACATAGTATCCAAGCATGACGCAACAGAAGCAAGTGGACTTCTTTGAAATTTTAGATCATATAAGACATGGAACATTTGAAGACTTCAAAGAACTTCTTTCCTTGTTTCAAAGAAATTATATCTCTCGTCTGCTTCCATTTCTTAAATATTGATAAAATCAGCAAACAGCCATGATGAAAACTCGCCTTTAGCCAACTGTGTCACAAATAGATTGCAATATATGCTATTTTCTGTCATTTCTAATGCAGATTGAAAAATTGCAATATCTTACATATCTGTGGACGAAAATATATGCCATTTTAATATACTCGCTATTAAAATATATTTAAATTTAGTAATAGTTTAGACCTAAGTATTTTATTATTAGAATATATTCAGTAATAGAAAATTCTTTATATTTGAAATACAAATTGCAATATTATTTATATTACCTTATATTAAGATAGTATATGTAGGGGAGAGAATTAAATATATATATATATTATATTATATATTATATATTATAATTTATATATAGTAACAAATAAGGTAAGACTAATTGTACTCAATAACATAATCTCTCAAACACTCTGATACTCTTAATATCCTAATATAACTAATAATATAATCTCCTTTATCATCACTCTCTACACTCTCAGTTCGACTCTCTGTATTCAATTCTGTGTGTGTGACCCCTCCCTCCCTCACCCCTATATGTATCTTAAGTATATAAGGTTATATATTTCAATATCATATATATTATATAAATTGGACGATATTATTTATCTGTTCAAAAATTCTAGTGATTTTAGTGATTTAAAGCCTTCCATAAATTACCAATTAATTATATAAGCCAAATAAACCCCTATCTTAACTATAGAAATACAATCTGAACCTGAGCAATAGTAATCTCCACAGAAAAATTTGGTATTAAAATCAAAATTAGTGCCATATAAAAAATCCAAAGATAATTTAAAAAATTTCTGTCAACGATGAATAATAATCAATATATCATCCCCTATTTAATCCTCGTTCTTCGTTATTCAATTATCATTTAGTATACCATTACAAAATTTCTTGACAAAAGAAATGAACCAAAAATTTCCATTGTATCGAAATAAATAAATCACCCTATAACAATCAATAAATAAATTTATAAATAACAGTAATATCACAAAAAGTAATCACAAAAATTCAAACTTCAAAATTCAAAATAAATAAAATTATCATTTCTTCTTCCAGAAGGGAGCATCCAAAGCATTCCCAAGAACCTAACTACCCTAACCCTGTTAAATCTCGAAAATAACTCTAACGATATATTTTTCTAACAATATTATACAGTACTAACACATCGACTGTCAATGCACTTATTATATGGTGTGTTCATGGGGGCACGATAAAATCTCCATTATTTCTATAATGTAATGATAAATTATGAAATAATATTGTAAAAGAGAAATATCGTATATTATTAATGTTCTCTATTTATCAACATTGAACAAATTTTCAAAAAATTTTTAATACGAAACAAATGTAAATTTCAAAAATTAGTAGTATCGCCTGTCACTGGTGATCAATATGACTCCAGCGAGCAAGACAGGTCACTGGTTAATATCGTGACAGTCACCGTGTTGTTAATCACAGTGTTCCTATAAAATTTGCATAATTCGATACGAAAGTGCCTCGAGTCTAATCGACTTCCTCCGCGTTAACTCGTCAGAAGGGACGCCATGATGCTCACGCGGGAAATGAATATCCCGCGCGCTAAATTGTTCGCGTTCCAGTGACCTACAGCAACGTCAGATACACGTCAGGTTCGCAGGCATGAAACGTGCCAGCGTCGCGTTTTTCCGCGGGAGAAACATATGCCCCTATAATCCGTCGCATAAGTAATAGTGTGCTCGAAAATTATTGCAGTATTCGATGACTTTTGTTAATGCAAAAATGACACCATTGAAAACGACAAAACTCAAAATCTGGAATTTCTAGATATATATGTTTATAAATATGATTATATATAAACATTATTTTATATATATA
>NW_016910573.1:44488-51163 GCF_001483705.2 Eufriesea mexicana
ATATATATAATGAAAGCAATAAAATTGGGGAAAAAATAAACGATTTTTTGGGATATTCTGGTCCAAAATTTCGAAAAGCTGATTTTTTTTTTTAATTTGACTGTGTTTATTTATTATACATGCTGTAGTATAATTGTTTGTTTACAGGTGATATTGTTGAATATATATATATTTTATACATATGATCAGGTATTTCTTAGAAATATATATAATGAAAGCAATAAAATGGGGAAAAAATTAACGATTTTTTGTAATATTCTCATCCAAAATTTTAAAAAGTCAATTTTTTGTTTTAATTCGACTGTGTGGATTTATTATACATGCTCTGGTATAATTGTTTGTTTACAGCTGATATTTCTGAATATATACAAAAATTATATATATATATATTTTTTGGATTAGATATATTTTTTATATATGATCAGATATGTCTTAGATATATGTATAATGAAAGCAATAAAATGGGGAAAAAATTAAAGATTTTTTGGGATATTCTCCTTCAAAATTTCAAAAAACTGATTTTTTGTTTTAATTTGACTGTGTTGATTTATTATACATACTCTAGTATAATTATTTGTTTACAGGTGATATTGTTGAATATATATATATTTTGTATATATGATCAGGTATTTCTTAGAAATATATATAATGAAAGCAATAAAATGGGGAAAAAATTAACGATTTTTTGGGATATTCTCATCCAAAATTTCCAAAAGTCAATTTTATGTTTTAATTCGACTGTGTGGATTTATTATACATGCTCTAGTATAATTATTTGTTTACAGGGGATATTAAATTAATAATGATATTAAATTAAATTGTATTAAATTAATAATAATAGATTAATAAATTCGTGTAATTAATGAAATTATTATTCTCATAATTTTTGGATATTTTATTGTGTTTTGAATTTTTGAAATATTTTTCACAATTTCGTTTTTGGTGATTTGCTGAGTGAGTAAAAATAATTTTATTCGTTAATTTACGTTATATGGTCCTGAGTTCACAGGTTATTTGTGAATAAATATGTTTGTACGAATATTTTTAATCGCGATTTCCTCAAAATCCCATTTGTCCACATGACTACCGTGATATCTTAAAATCCAGCTAATCGATTGGTACCAAATTTAAAGGGAGTTTTCAACACACGTGTCTTTATCCCTCTGAACTAGAATTTTCAAAATCCAATATTGTTTACTATTTTTTTTTAGCCCGTTAAATGTAAAAGGAACCACAAAAACCGATTATTGGAGTTTGGAACCCTGCCAAATTTTCAATTTTTAATATTTTACAACGATTCTAGTTGCAGCTGTAGCTACATTCGTACCGAATAGATTGCTTTTTGTTATTTTCGTTTCCGAAAATTTGGACTCCTCTCAGCGAGTACTGTAAGCCGATTCTTTTTTAACATCCAGTATTTAAAAACCGAAATGAACCCAACGAAACGAAAATCGATTCTAAC
Source organism: Eufriesea mexicana (assembly GCF_001483705.2). Taxonomy (NCBI): domain Eukaryota; kingdom Metazoa; phylum Arthropoda; class Insecta; order Hymenoptera; family Apidae; genus Eufriesea; species Eufriesea mexicana. The sequence goes on from NW_016910573.1 coordinate 45,951, forward strand.
TCGATAGAAGATCACAAAGGATTAACTCTAAAACTGTCGACCTGTAACATGTGCCTAAATACAATGTACATTATTAACTGTTCAGGCATCATCAACGTTCAACTGACGACTAGCCAGTATCACTGCGCGCGTATCAGCGCGTACTCATAATGGCAGTTAAATGGATTTTCACAACAAAAGTGAAACTTGTTAAGAATACAATGAACCGATGTAGACTAGATGCCCGCAAAAGGGATCAAACGTGATCTGTGGCATATGAAGAATATTCAGCAACTGGTAATGGAGATAGTCAGCTCGCGGATTATTCCGCGCTCGGTGATAGGCGACAGTCGTGGCACGCGGAATATTCCGCGCTTGGTGATAAACGATAGTCGTGGCTCGCGGAATATTCCGCGCTTGGATGCATATTTGTTAATATCTATTTCAGTGGTACGATGAATTGAGAAAATTCGTGTGAAGTCACGAAATCACTATTAACTTCGCTAAAAGTAATTTCCACTTATTTTCATCCATAGCAAAGTATAAAATATCAAAAACATTTTGACATCTTTAATAATTCTAGGGTTAAGTGTTCATGGTTAAATAGTACTTCTTTTTACGAATTATTAAAGCATATCGTTGCAAAATAAAACAAATAAAAACACGTCATTGACTATTCCCAAAAAGGATCAAACGTCGACAACGCACTATATTTCTCGCACAGACTGTACACGTCTATCGCCATTTACGCAAACTGTACACAGTGTTACCCCTACTCTCAGATTACAAAAGAACTATATCGCTACCTATATCAACAGAACTCATTCAATAGGTTCCACAGATCAAACGTTAATAACGCACTATATTCCTCGCATGGACTATAGACGTCTGCTACCATAAGTGCAGACTATAGTCTGAGGTAAGTTCACTTTCAAATGATAAAAGAACTGTATCGGTATCTAGATCAACAGAACGCATTCAATAGGTCCCATAGATCCAACGTCGACAATGCACTATATTTCTTATGCGGACTATACACGTCTGCCGCCACTCGTGCAGACTATACATTAAGGTACGCCTACTTTCAAATCACAAAAGAACTATATCACTACCTAGATCGAAACAGAACTCATTCAATAGGTCCCATAGACCCAGCGTCGACAACGCACTATATTTCTCGCATAGACTATACACGTCTGCCGCCATCGTGCGGACTATACACTGTGGTACCCCCAATCTCAAATCACAAAAGAATTATATCACTACCTAGATCGAAACAGAACTCATTCGATAGGTCCCACAGATTAAAAGTCGACAACGTACTATATTTCTCGCACGGGCAATACACGTTTGCTACCATTCGTGCGAACTATACTCTGAAGTAAGTCCGAACTCGAATCACAAAAGAATTATATCGCTACCTAGATCGAAACAGAACTCAAATAGGTCCTACAGACTAAGTGTCGACAACACACTATATTTCGCACACGAACTGTACATGTCTGTCATCATTCGCGCAAACTATACACTGTGGTACCCCCAATCTCAAATCACAAAAGAACTATATCGCCACCTAGATGGAAACATAACTCATTCGATAGGTCCCACAGATTAAAAGTCGACACCGTACTATATTTCTCGCACGGACTATACACCTCTATTGTCATTCGCGCAAACTATATACTGTGATACCCCCAATCTCAAATCACAAAAGAATTATATCGCTACCTAGATGGAAACAGAACTCATTCGATAGGTCCCACAGATTAAAAGTCGACACCGTACTATATTTCTCGCACGGACAATACACGTTTGCTACCATTCGTGCGAACTATTCTCTGAAGTAAGTCCGAACTCGAATCACAAAAGAATTATATCGCTACCTAGATCGAAACAGAACTCATTCGATAGGTCCCACAGATTAAAAGACGACAACGTACTATATTTCTCGCACGGACTATACACCTCTATTGTCATTCGCGCAAACTATATACTGTGATACCCCCAATCTCAAATCACAAAAGAATTATATCGCTACCTAGATCGAAACAGAACTCATTCGATAGGTCCCACAGACCAAACGTCGACAACGCGCTATATTTCTCGCACGGACAATACACGTCTATTGTCATTCGCGCAAACTATACACTGTGATACCCCCAATCTCAAATCACAAAAGAATTATATCGCTACCTAGATGGAAACAGAACTCATTCGATAGGTCCCACAGATTAAAAGTCGACACCGTACTATATTTCTCGCACGGACAATACACGTCTGCTGCCATTCGTGCGAACTATACTCTGAAGTAAGTCCGAACTCGAATCACAAAAGGATTATATCGCTACCTAGATCGAAACAGAACTCAAATAGGTCCCACAGACCAAACGTCGACAACGCGCTATATTTCGCGCATGGCCTATACACGTCTGCCGTCGAAGGAGAAAGTGGTGGGGGGAGCGCTGGATCCATCACGCCGCCAGATCGCGCTGTCCGCTATCGGAACTGGAGTGCACCCTCTAGGTTGCCGTGATCGGTGAGCGAGCAACGAGATCGGTAGCGTTCTGGGTTACACGGCGATTATACGGAGAGACAAAGAAAGGGGAAAGTACGCGGCGATTCAAGACGAGAGCCGCGGAAATGAGGGGTGGTCTTTGAGAAAAAGAGCGGGGAACATGTCAAAAATAAAGAGCGCACCGGTTATTGTCCCGATCCTCTCGTTCGGAGGCTCAGCGTCCCGATGCTTTCATCGCACAGGGCATTAAGACCTGCGGCGAACCGCGAGATTTTAACGATGATATTGTAGTTGTTGCTCTTTTTGTTTGCTTAGCGCGGGTTCCACGCTGTCCACGATCCCGTACTCGTCCTACTTGCGACACGAATTCAGAGCAACGCGTCGCTTGCCTTACCCTGATTCCGGCTCGAGACCGGGATTATTGATCCTCGATATTTGATCGATGTATCGATGGTGTCGTTACGTTCAGATTTCTTTACGATAAATAGTAGATTTGTTAACCCTTCGGACTCGAAGATTTCTTTGTTGCGAAGATGCAATTCGAAGCTCTTCTTAGATTTTTATAAACTCACTGATACTCTTTATTCTAAAATTAAAAAAAGAAAATCGTGAATTTGCCTGAGAAACGAACGAATAGAATAATTTTATTTCGATGTTCTTAATATAATTATCATCATTCGTTATTTAAGTTACAGCATTAAAACAAACGGTGACTGAGAGTCACCTCTCGAGTACAAAGGGTTAATGTAGTATTCGATCTGAAAAATATTTGAAATAAAATTTAATATTGCTCTATGAGAAAAACGAAATTGGAGTTATAAATATTTCGAAAAATCTTTTTATTCGGTAAAGAATACAGGTTGCTTTGATTTTCTTAACACTAGGGCTACCGATCTTTAATGGGTACCTAACTATAACGTGCAAAGGTTATAGTAATTTCAGCAGTACGATGAATATGAGTGAATATATTGATTACAGTTCTTTCTTAATATGAATCGATAACAATTTTATTATTAAAGCAGGTGTATGTGTTCGGTGATTGCAAAAAGGAGAATTCTGGGACCAGTCATTTTCACTGGGTTGGTAGTTCTGACTGAGTGTTAAATGGCACTATATTCTTTTGACGTTATAGCGTTACAGCTAATTCGAAGAGACGAATTCAACGATATATTGTACTATATAATGACCTTCGAGTGACCTTCGAATAGTTAGGAGTGTGCAATAATTGTCAAAACAAATAAAAAAGTCTGATATGATAATGATATGATAAAATGATATGATATAAAATTATACAAGTCAAAATCCTGTATAAATCTCCTTTAATTATTTTAAAATGCAATATATATATATATATATTACCAAATATATAATAAAACCAAGGCCACAAAATTAATTCCACGTTGCTGTATTTATGATGAAAATAATCGTAAATTAATGAAGTTTAAATTACTTCAATATGATAATTATATATTTTATTTTATTTAAATTTTCTTTTCGCTCAAATTCACAGAAACTAGTAAGAATCCTGGAAAAATAAAACGTCTCCTTATTTGTCGACCAATAAGAGATCAATAACAATTGCATATACAAATATACTACCAAATATATAATAAAACCAAAGCCACAAAATTAATTCCACGTTGCTGTATTTATGATGAAAATAATCGTAAATTAATGAAGTTTAAATTACTTCAATATGATAATTATATATTTTATTTTATTTAAATTTTCTTTTCGCTCAAATTCACAGAAACTAGTAAGAATCCTGGAAAAATAAAACGTCTCCTTATTTGTGAAGCAATAAAAGATCAGTAACAAATGCATATACAAATCGCACTCAGAGTTTCCCGCGTATATTCGAAATTTTAACGACTCCCCTGACGGAAAATCTCGTTCGAGCAATTACGCAGGAACCATGTCTGTGAAATTTTCCTAAAATATTCAATAGTTTAGCTCGATGGAAAAAATTCCGCGGAAGTGCTTCTGATCGAAAATTAAAACGAATGTTCCTATAAGGAGCCATTAAACGCTCGCAATTTCCGGCCGAATTTTCCCACGGTCTCGGATTTTCCAGCGCCGTTGAAAAGGGGCCTTGAAGTAAACCGGAAGTCGGTGTTCCGTGTTACGAACTGCAGGTATATACCGGAGATAACCACCGCAGTATCTCGCAAGTAGTTGCAATAAAAACTTTCCTTCGAAGCCTCTCTTCATCCGCCATGTATAGATCTCCTTCCATTTCGCGCAAAAAGAATCCCGCCATCCTCCATTTCCGTCCCGCGCCGCACGATCGTGCACCAACTTTTTAATTCGTCCTCCTACGAGAACCAGCCGGCCGCCATTCCTCTTCCACCCGTCGTGCTTCCTCTTTGACGCTGTTTCCGGCTACGGAAAGACGAACGCCTCGATACTGTTGCAACCCGGATGAGCAACGTTATATACCGATTAATCTTTTTAACGCGTTGACTGCCACGCGCATTTTACGTGGTTCGCCCATGGCGCCAACATGAATATTTTATTACGCGATGCATATTACGTTGAAATATTATTTACAACAGATAAGGTGAGTTGTATAATCGCGTTTAATGTATTTTTCGTGGTGGGGGTCACCGGAGACCCCCGCGGCGCTGTAGACCATTTTTGCCATTATCAATCGTTTCAAAAGCAACTCGAAAAAATATTTCAATTCCCGATTTTAGGATGAAGTTAGCGATGTATTTAG
>NW_016910573.1:52204-110988 GCF_001483705.2 Eufriesea mexicana
GAAATTCTCGTATTTCCGACGGGTTGTAAGGCCGTCTCGCGACTACGACACGTGTTGCCCGCCAAATTAATATTGGGCAACTGTTTAAGTTGCACGAGCGGAAAAGAGTCGTGTCTACGACGGTCGACGTTTCGAAAAGAACCGTGACGTGTTGTTGATTCGAAGAGAACTGGTTCAAGAGAACTGGTTCAAGAGAACCGATGTCTCTGATGTTTCGTATGGAAGTGGGTTAAGAGAGAACCCGTGTCTCTCAGATCTCGAACCGAAGTGTTAGGAGAGAACCCGTGTCTCTCAGAGCTCGTACCGAAGTGTGTTAAGAGAACCCGTGTCTCTCAGGGCTCGTACGGAAGTGAGCTCCTCGATCTTCCTAAGATCGGCCTTAGGAAAAATCGGGAGCTCGCCAAATATGATTGGCTGTTTTTGACCAAGGGCGTTCCCTTGGTTCGCGAATCCGTGACCTTGGAGAAAGGGAAGGTTCCCCCAAAAAACAACGATAGTGGAGGAAACCCTCTCCTCCAAGGTGGGGTACCTGGGGTCCACCCGCGCGCTGGTGACCTCATCGATCGTTTATTACCCCTAGCGAGGGCCTGAGGCTTCCAACGTGTACGGACCACGTGGAGCCCTCAGGCTATTGTCAGCCAAGTCTTAAGAGCCGTCGCCTAATTTCGTTAAATTAGGGATATCCAGGATTCTCGTGTTCCGCGACGCGAGAAGTCAACGAAAAAAGGTAAAGCGTTCAAACATGCTGAAGGCATGGAGCGGAAAATTCCGATGTCGAATTGTTCGACCCTAAGACCTGGCTGTTGGAAGACCGTAATGGGTCTTCCTTGCTCCACGACGGAACAGGCCTGGTGCGGAAAATGCGTGGACTCGTTTTTAGGAAAAGATCCGTGCAGTCGAAAAGGGGCAAGCGAACTGAACTCTTTCTTCACCGCTGATTTAGATATTGAGGTGAACCAAGTGTCCGCGAGTCATGGGACCCTGATCGTAAAGACAGGTCCCCATTGACCCGGGACTTTCGATGTCCCAAAGGAGTGGAGAATACTTAGAGGAACCTTCTTTTTCGCATCTAGGATGCGTCCCTATAGATACACTGCTGCTGTCATGACAATTTGCCAAAAATGTAAACCTAACCTAAACCTAAACTAGGCCTATCTTTGAATCTTGCAGGCCTTAACATTAGGAAGGTAAAACTGAATAAAATGTACCAATAAGGAAAAAAGGGAAGAAAATATCGGTACTCTGTTGCTCTCGTGATGATTTGCCAGAAATATTAAAAATTTGACTACGCAAAATTTTCTATATCTCCTCAGGAGGGTTCTCAACGCAGATACCCAAGTATGAGGACCAAACCAGCACAGACAGACAGATTCTGGAATCTCGAGAGTGTTTCTCCTCGAATTACATTATGTGTTCGGTTATTTTGACAAAGTTTGGAATTGCGACCTCGCAATTTCGCCGACGCCATGTTGCAATCGAACGCCATTAAGCTTGAGTGGCTAGAGGAAGGAGCAAAAATCCAATAAATATTTGCGCTCTTAATTAGTTCCGGGCATGGGGCATTTTCGTAGAATTCTCTTTCGAGCGACGTTTAATCGAGTGTTTAATAAAATTCGCGTTAAATGAAGATGCCGGTTCCCCGAGTGCAATAACTGGAAATTGAAATTGATGGGTGTTCCCGGCGCGGAGAAAAGGGACACGCGTCTACGTTGAGTAGGAACGTTCTCTGTGTACATATCGTTACCGGCAAAGAACTTTTGACATGGAAATATTACCGGAGGTGGGCTAGAAAAGTGTGAAAGGTGTACAGGATGCGCCATTAAAATCGCATTTATTTATTGAAGCCACCGGCGTCCGACCTCTTTCTTTTTCTACTCATTTTCACCTGCAGGATATCGCGTTTGTTACCGGCGAATGCAATCGTTATTGTATCCTCGTTGCACGAAAATGTATAATTCCACTGAATGTCATGGGGATCGGAGATGTTTGCTGAAAGGAATTAAAAATAGAAATAATTATTATGTTATCAATTTATAACTATAATAATATTTAAGTAGATACACTGAAATAAATGTACTCCCAAATGTGTATTTATTTTAGTACTGTTATTATTATTATTTCGAAATGTAATAAATATTATTTATATAAAAGGTTATGCTAATTTTTAGTTTCTATTTTATTTTTCTGTAATTCCATTGGGACAGGAAATGTTTTCCAAAAGTAATTTAAAATAGAAATATTAATTATGTTACCAGTTTATAATAATAATAATATTTGTATAGATGCACTACAATAAATGTACTCTTAAAAGTGTATTTATTTTAGTATAATTATTATAATTTGGTAATGTTATAAATATTATTTACATAAAAGTTGTACGATTTTTAGTTTCTATTTTATTTTTCTGTGATCTCATTGGGACAGGAAATGTTTTCCGAAAGTAATTCAAAATAGAAATATTAATTATGTTACCAGTTTATAATAATAATAATATTTGGATAGATGCATTACAATAAATGTACTCCTAAAAGTGTATTTATTTTAGTATGATTATTATAATTTGGTAATGTTATATATGTTATTTACATAAAAGGTTGTATGATTTTTTAGTTTCTATTTCTTTTTTTCTTTTTATTTATTTATTTATGACTGTTGATAACACATATATAGGACTGATATTTGTTACATTTTATAACATTGTTTAAATTAGGTAGTTTATGTCCATATTTTCATCCTTACAGAAAAGAGAATAAAATTTTATTTTTGAAAAATAGTTTCCCATTTTCTCATTTCTGAAAATAAAAGAAATTAGTTTAAGTATCTCTGAAGGACTCCTATTAATTGAAACTTCACAAGTTTCGAAATTTATCAAACTTCTGTTTTTATTTGTGTTTGTAATTACTATCGTGAATTATTGAAGCAAGTAATAAAATATTTTATTATTATTATTGTTATTTTAATAAACTGGCCATATAATGAATATTATTAAGAAAAAGGTGACGTATTTTTTAATATTTACTATTTCTTTCATTTATTTATTTCTAAATGTTCATAATATTTATATTTTTATATAATTCGTATAAATATAAACGTTTAATCCATTTGTGTGTTAGAAATTAGAATAAAAGTTGCGAATAATTATTGCAATTCACTGAATATAATTTCAATCGTGGTTTACTCTTTATTATAATTCACAAAATTTTTAATTCTAATTTCGGTCATATTTAATTTTGTAACTTATTTATTTGATTTTATTTACTTACAAATAATTTCAAGACGAAAGTACTGTCTAATATATTTGTATATAATTCGTGTATCAGTTTATAATAAAGTATTGTGGAATTGTATATATATATATAAAGTGTATTGAAAGTCACTCGACTATATTTAATATTGCTTTCATGAAATTCACTGATTATTAGCTCAGTAGTACTGGCCCATCGATTAGGTGAACTTTTGTTGTCACTCGTGCTTCAGCGTACTTACGTAAAATTTTTGAAATAAGATTTAATTTTCTTAATTTTAAGATGAGTTTCTCTGTCTTCCAGTTCCTTTCCACGTTTTATTAAAACCGAGATTAGCGCTCATCAAGCCCCAACATCCATTGCTGGAGATGCATTAAGACTTTCAATTAAGAAGTTTTAATGACCAATTAAGTATGACAATGCTAATGTCGGTGCAGACAGATTTCGTTAGCTATGATTCATCCATATAATAGTATAGGGCATCGAGTAGAAATAAAATAGTTTCCTTTTCCTCAAATTTTTCTTTTTCATTTTCTACTGTATATATTCGCGTACCTATATTAATATACACAGAAACAAAAGACAGTTGTTTAAAATTTATTGCGTATATTAACTTAAATTTATTTCAAATTATTTTACATCAGATTAAAATTATAATAATAACTAAAATTGTAATTGTTCATTGAAGTGCAGACTCAATATCTGTTGCATATACTTTCAGTGTAATGATGACAAAATAAATAATGATGATATTATGATTATTAATAAAAATAATGATGATATTATAAAAATTATGATAATGTTAAAAATTCTTTAATATAGTAATCTTTGGACTTCTAAATAAATGGTTTTAATTTAGAAAAATGTTCCATAATTATTAAAATAAATTGTGACGCATGTGGTACTAAATTATCCATAATTATTTCTTAGAATTTTTTGAGTTTCTAGTTCACTATTTTAAATGTACAATATATTACAATATAGTACATAATATAATTGTGTATAATATATTATACATGACACATATATTTTGACATATTATGTGTATTTGTATAGTCTATTATGATTTATTATATGAAACATTATAAAATTTGATGTATAATGTGATATTTCATGATATATGATGTAATCTGGTACATAATGATAAATAATATATAATACATCTATTTTGGTACAGGAAGTGTGATAAATACTGATATGTATTATTTTTAATTATTTTACATTATTATATAATTTCATTATTAATTAATTCTGTATCCTGATAAATGCTACACTTTAATATATTATACTTAATGTTATATTCTAACTGAATTCTAATTATTTGATATATTTTAATACATTATGATCATACAATATATGTATGATATATTTTTATAATAAATTTTATTTATAGTTATCTTTAGACTTCTAGATAAACAGCTTTAATTTAGAAAAAAATATTCCATAATTATTAAAATAAATTGTGACACATGTGGTACTAAATTATCCATAATTATTTCTTAGAATTTTTTGAGTTTCTAGTTCACTATTTTAAATGTACAATATATTAAAATATAGTACTCTAATTACAATATAGTAATATAATTGTGTATAATATATTATACATGATATATATATTTTGACATATTATATGTATTCATATTGTCTATTATGATATGATTCGTTATAAAATTTGATATATAATGTGATATTTCATGATATATGATATAATCTCGTACATGATGATAAATAATATATAATACATGTATTTTGGTACAGAAAGAGTGATAAATACTCATATGTATTATTTTCAATTATTTTACATTATTATTTAATTTCATTATTAATTAACTCTGTATTCTGATAAATGATACACTTTAATATATTATATTTAATGTATAATAATATATATATACTTTAATATATTATATTGTAATTGAATAGTAATTATTTGATATATTTTAATACATTGTGATGTATATGCAATATTGTATAAACTTGTATTTCGTATTAATAAAAATATGTCATACATTTAATACAAAATACAAGTAATAACATGTCACTACATTTGCAAAATATTTCCAAACAGCCCAAAAAATAAAATAGAGTATACCCAGTACTAATTAAGTACTAACCAAATACGTATAAGCCAATCAATGTTATTTTTACATGTTTCTGCTTCGATTACTCGAGGAAATGTTCACGTCGTTCGAACAGACTAAGCAGTACTTGATATTAATTACCGAACAAAATGATTATGACCTTGTTCGCTGAACCAATGATAACAATATGATATGCTGGATATTTTAATTGCCAGTATCTGGAGCTCGTACAAATGGGGACAGGAATATTACGCTAATAAATATTGAGGAATAAAATCGTTGGCCTTAATTACTCGAGGTGTAGTCATCGGTAAAATAGGGAGAAAAATTTGTCATTCGAGTTTATTCTCGTATGAACGTTCGTCATCGAGAAATTGCTTTTATCTACTGCAGTCTTCTAGATGTGTGTCACTAGGTATAGTTGTCACTGAACTGACACGTTTCACAGAGTTTTAGTGGTTGGTCTACGTTACTTTCCTCCATTTATGATTAACGTGGCTATAGTTCACTCAATGAAATAAATATTCTATATTTCGGTATTTCTCTTGAGTGAATTTGAAGAATTTTTAAGTAAATTTTAATTTTTGATAATTTTGATAATTTTCATAGTAAATTATTTGACTGTATTTTTTTCATTTCGAATAAAATATAGAATAGGATATAGAATAGAATATGGCTCCTTGTAACGTATTGTAAAAATAATTATGATCTTTGTACAACATTATTTAAATAGCACTAATAATGAGTATAATAACGATAAATTTTTATTTGAATACTTCAATGGAATTTAAAATATTACATGCTATTATATGTAATATATATCATATATAAATATATATAAATTACTAATAATATTACTTAAGTTTGGCATTTAATATCAGATATTTATGTCAATATTTATCACAAACCAAAATAATGACATATTACATGCTATTTAAATTTTTATTCTTCTTAAGATACAATTTTAAATAAATTATAATTGCCTCTAACCTTTTACCAAAATATATAACTAACAATAATAATTAACAAATGCATAATAAAAATACAAACTTACATGTGGAATTTAAATATGAAAGTAGTGAAATATAATATTAATTAAATATATTATATGCATTTATTAAATACTATCTGCTATTATATAAAATATATATCATATGTAAATATATATAAATAACTAATAATATTACATTAGTTTGGCATTTAATATCAGATATTTATGTCAATATTTATCACAAACCAAAATAATGATATATTATATGCTATTTAAATTTTTATTCTTCTTAAGATACAATATTAAATAAATTATAATTACTACATATAATATTACAATTAATAACAATATACAACCGTATATAAAATTGTAAAATTATATATAACTATATAATTTTTAAACCAATTTTTCATAATTTTAATCAGTTGACCTAATTTACCATCCTCTGATACGCCCATAATAATGACTGCACATAAATTATTAAATTATAATAGAATTTCGGACAGATATTATCATTCAAATCACGAATAATTATCTCCATTGAGCATCGACGCGGAATTACTCGACTCGTTTTCAACTTTATTATACATACAGTCATTAATTCAGTAGGACTCTTTATAGTTATAGATTCCGTTGATCTTCGTTTTAATTGAAATTACTTTCGTTTATGCAAATTTCTCGATATCATAATATTCATTTGTCTTCTGAATAATTCACGCCGCTTTCATCTTAAATATCTCTTTATAAGCTAACACTGTTTACGGACAGAGCTGTTGAGCAACATCTAATAATCCTCTAATCTAAGTTCATCCTCCACAATAGTGAGGCCACTGCATTCTGCAGGCGCATAATAACTCGGTTCACACTAAATCTATTAAACAGATACTGTATTATCTACCAGAGCTTCATTAACCAAAATTATATGCAATTGACCTCCCTCTGCTTGTTTAAAAAATGAAATCAATTATGGTTTATTATTTCCCATATACCGAATATTTTGCAATTAATTATCTTGGCAACGAAATTAGATTAAAGATAGTTTCTGTTATTTGTAATTAAAAATTGTTTGTTTCTATTCTGTTTTTAAGTTGTACGTAAATTTAAAATAAAAATTAAAATTAAAATAAAAATTGAAATAATAAATTTATTGTATTTTATACTATATAATAATTTTATATAATTATATATTATTTATATAAGCTGCATACATTGACAAATGACAGTATAAATTATTTGAAATTTTATGACCAATTTTTATTAAAAACATGAAGTATGATAGAAATGATTATTATCGTTATTTGTGCAACATGTTTCATATTTTTATTGTTTAATTAATTTATTTTGAGACAATTTATGGTTTAGGTATTATTATCTAACAAAGCTTCTGTTAAGCTATATTTCAATTGGTTACATATTGAATATTTTTTTGTTCTCAGTTGTTACACTCTAATTTAAAAATTTATATAATATATACACATATTGATGTCACAGCATATTGTAGTAATTCTCCTTTATGTCGTGTATCATTTACAATATTTCAAATTTGATATTCAAATTAGTCAATCGATCCTAAAACTATCAAAAAATAGCAGAAATTAATTGAATTAATATCAACAACAAAACTTGTACCTTCTTATTGTCCATCATGGTCTCATTCTCGTCAACAGAACCATGATCGTGTCATCATTATCGCCATCATTTCCGTCAATCAGGTAGTATCATAACCATTATATCCAACATAATGTCACCATAATGATAATCATCATTATATTATCAGCAACGTTCAGATTTCTATTATTTTAATTAATTAAGTAATACACTACCAGAAAATAATAAATAATAATAAACATAAAATATAAAATAATAATAAATATTATAAACCCTTTATGAATAATAATAAAGAAGGATGAAAATCATTCATGATAAATAATAAGTGGAAACAAATTTCCTTCAAAGTATCAAAGTTATTTGTAAATAAATTCATTCTCGTCAATAGAGTCATGATCGTGTCATTATTATCGCCATAATTTCCGTCATTCAGATAGTATCATAACCAACATAATGGCGAACATAATAACACCATAAAGAGAACCATCATTATATTATCAGCAACGTTCAAATTTCTACTATTTTAATTAATTAAGTAATATACTACCAGAAAATAATAAATAATAATAAATATAAAATATAAAATAATAAATATACTAAACCCTCTATGAATAATAATAAATATGATAAATAATAGATGGAAACAAATTTCGTTTAAAATACCAAAATTAGTTGCAAAGATTCGAATGTTACTCATCACTCAGAAATCTCACATTGCAAACAGCTGTCCATCAGGTTCGTCAGTGAACTCAAAATTACTGCTCAGGTTAATCGCTGGCCAAATTCGAGCAATTAGGGTCTCGACTGAGCTTCGGCGAGTTAATGAGCGGAAAATTGGAAGAAATCCAACAAAGTCACGGAGAGTTAATGTTATCGATTAAAGTCCAAGGTGGGCTTGGAGAAATGCAACAGCGAGAGTCGAGGTACTACGAGTGTGGTACTCTCAGAAGACTTAATAAGTTGCAATTAGTTTTCAGCCTGTTTCCCTCGTTGCATCGTAGGAGAGGAGTAAATAAAGATCGAGGGAGTGTGCGTGAGGTTGTAGGAACGAACGAAGAATGGGAAAGATTAAGTTGCAGATAATTAGAACGGTAGATAGGAGAAGGGAAAATGAAAAAAAGGGGGATGAAGATAATGCTTCGCGATTAAGATAGGAGTTTTAAATGATATTCCTTGATGGAAAGTGTACTTCGACCCGAAGAAATTACTGCAATTTGCATTTCAGTAAGTTCAGAGTATACCGGAAGTTCGGGTTTCTCTGTGTATTGCATTTAATTGTTTTTCTTATTCAGTGTTCTTATTTATTCTTTATTCATAGCTGTGAGCACTTTTTATCGCGAAAAGACTTTTTACTTTTCGCTCTGAAGCGTTGAAAGAGTTTTGAACGTTTGAATTTCGCGCCTTTTATGTTCCCGTGCTGCCATTTTCTCGTTTGACGCGGACATTTTGTTCTGACGCTCTTATTGTTGGTTTTAATAAAGTATCAAATTAAGAAATGTGAAGAGGTGTTTTCATAATTCTAAGATGAACAAAGATTTGTTTTAAACATTTCCAACCTAAAATATTTATGTTTTAGGTTAGTTTGATCAGTTGAGTCAGTATGTTTAATAAATTACATACTTTTAATTACAAACTTATTAGTTACGTTGTAACTCTAATTGTAATTGAAATATTTATTTATTATTAATTTTCTCAGTTCATTTATTTATTAGTATTAGTTATTTTTAGCCGAAAATTTTTCACAGAGGTTATTTTGAACTCAAGAATTTGGTTAATTTTTATTTTATATTTATTGTTTCACCTATACAAGACAAATTCAAGGGCTCGTAATTAAAATTATCGTAGGAAAATACGATCCTTGTCAAATTTAAACATAGTTAATCCAAGAGTCAGGGCCGGCGTGACCTTTTGCGGGGCCAGGTTCAACAATTTTGCGGAGCCAGAATACATATTTAAATCCGATTTTATTATTTTCCTTATTCTTAATTAAAATTGCTTCCTCTCTGAATACGTGAAGCACTGTGTTTGTTTTCTAACCATTGAATCTAAAACAGTAATATTTACAAATTCGATTAAATCGAATTCTCCACATTTTTCTGACGAAAAACATTTTCCGTGTCCTTTTTCCACTGTCATTCTCATAATCTTATTCTATTCTTCAGAAAAACTCTTAGCAGCTAAATAGTCAGACAGTGATCGAGTTAGATGTCAAGCTCGAGCAACGAATTATGATAAAATTTCTTATGTTTTCCAAAATTTCAAATCGAGCAGCTTTCAGTAAGAGAGGAGAACTCTTAATAAAATTTGCAGACGTGGAATGGGGTTGGAGAACACACAGGTGAACTCGAGAAGCTGCTTGGGGATTGGAAAACGTACGAATAATCCTGATGTAAAAATCAGGAGTTGTACGAAGCAGAGAGCCATAAGGGGATTCAGTTCTCGTGAAAGACGAATCCAATGTAAAATAAAGGAACCACTAGATTTGGAGAATCTTCTTATGTCTATGTCAGTAAGCCTAATAGCAGATCAAGGAGTGACATACACTATCTAACAAGTTGTGAGTTCAGTTTGATTCAATAACACTGGACTGAAGCAAGATTCCATTTTAGAAGATGAATGTATTACAAAATTAGGGAACTACTAGATTTAGAGAATCTTCTTGCACCGGTTAATGAATTTGATGTAAAATTAAGGTGCCACAATGTAAGGTACTTAGCTCTTGTGGATAGAAATGGACACCAATATCTTCTACGTTTTTTAACAGTTAACACATTAGTATATTTAGAATATTGGAAAGAATATTAGAAGCTAACTTCAAATTCGAACTATTATCTTATGTTTTCCTTAATTTTATTAGACACTGGCTTTTTAGATACAACAAATGAAGAATGTCCAAAGTTTCGCTTCTTTTATTTTACTTCTTTGCGAAGCACTGTACTTCTAAATAGAACAGATGGGTTTGTAAGAGTAAAGAAGCTAAATGTTTATATCGTCTTCTCTTCCTTTTATGAAATACAAGGCATTTGCGTGGATAGAAATGGGCACCAATATCTTCCACGTGTTTCAACAGTTAACGCATCAGTATATTTAGATAAAAATATTTAAATAATGAAAACAACTCGCGATAAACTATTTTAAACAAAAAATTGATTGACACTTTCTAGAAAATTCTTCTCTCTCTCTCTCTCACTCTTATTAACCGTTACATACCCATGTTTCCTCTTTGACGATTCTCACATAACTGTTTTATTCTGGCACATTCTTCTAAACATTTTTCAAACATCGTTCATACTAGACTGCACTCGCACGTATTATATTTATATCATCGCAAATGAGTTTCACTTGTTCAACCTCATTCGCATTCACACATATGAAACCAACATTCACAGCTCTAACCTGTTTCAACAGCAGAGGCTCATGAGAAAGTCCAATTTTCATAGACCAATTCAATGTAAAATTAAGAAGTCACACTGTATGTCACTTAAGGCTAACCTGTTTCAACAGCAGTAGATCATGAGGTCCAATTTTCATATATCAATTGTTGATATTAAATTAAGAAACTAGGACTAAGTCTGAATAACTCTCATATAATTCTAGTATGAAATTAATTAAACGCTAAATTTGGATGTCCTAATGCAAAGTTAGGAAATATCAAGGTTACATAACCTAGACCTAACCTACTTTTACACTAATAGATTATGACAGAGTTCAGATTTTGCATACAAGTCTGAGATAAAAGTAAGGAAACACTAAATTTAGAGCACCTTCTTACAATTAGGTAGGTGCTGATGAATCTCACATGAAATCAAGGGTCTTAGAACACACTACTTAGGTGCAGTAACTCTAACAGTTGTTATAGCTCTAACAGCTTACTCTAACAGCCACTACAGCTCTAACAGCCTCGTAACTCTAACCAAGTAATCCCTTCTATGATAACCTCAAATATGAGTTCAATAGTCACCCTCGTACCTATGAATAGAGGTGTACCTAACCTAATGCTAAAAGCTTATAATGGATTCAATTAATATAATAAATTGCATACCTAATCTACTCGCAGCTTTTCTTAAAATATCCAAATTATTTCCTTATTAACTTACAGAATTTTAAAATATTCGACCAATATTAAGATATCCTAAAGTCATATACAATAATGTATTTTATATAATCAATCAATTTCGTTATATTTATTTAACAAGTGGCATCTTGACCAACAAAAGGAACTCTTTCTCAAAATAATAATTTTGACATTTTCATCTTCTCAATTATTAAATTATAATTATGATGAGTTTCAAGCACCCTATCAGAACCCCAAGCAGGTTGAGAAACACTGTTCTCTGCCTTTTCCAGTTTTCAGATATTCCAAATAATTATCTTACACAAACACGAAGCATCCTCTCATGTACAGTAAATTGCAAAACTAACTAAGTTAATTAAATTATCTCCAATTAATACCAGGGCCTGCTCTGGTCACTCCTTCGTTAACAATAAGTCACTTTCGCAGCTTCGTTGGAGTCGAAAAATAGTAGGGTCTCTAAAGACCCCGGCACCGTATTCCAAAGGTTAAATCGCAAAGCAAGGGAAAATAGCAGGAATTCAGTTTTGCTCTTCACCGAAGACCCAGCAGGCACTGCGACATTGACGAACAAAGGTGTGCATGGCCTAGCTTAGCTAGCAGGTGGAAGATTACATCGATCAACGTAAATTGCGAAAGAAGATTGTCTAGAAGGTGGCACGCCGTTCGAGGACACTGTGCACACGCTGAATCCCGCATGTAAATCGCAACGGGATTTACCTTATCGCGCGATACAATGGCAGCATGATATCGAGGACGTTACTCAGCTGCTCACAGAGGAAGCATTCGCGGGGTCAGCGATCCTGAAAGAGAATATTCATTCTCCCCGGATCCCTTTCGCGTCTCCATTTGCTCCAAACTCTGCAGATGGATTTTCATCCCCCTCCTCCGCGATAGCCCGCCAAGGATGTATAGCTACAAAGGATCCCGGGTGCATCGTTTGACCAATTACAGCGAAACGGAAACAGAACTTCCCGCCCGGTAATGTAATTCCCAGCCGCTTGGCGTTTGAGTTCTCCTGTAAGCCGACGAGTAATTATCGCGGTGGAAACCTGTTAGGTTTTCGTTGTCGCGACCCGTAACTTTCGCGCGGTTATCGACGTCGGTTTAATTAATAATCAAGTAAGTAATGAGAAATCGATTCCTCGCTGCGGGAAGAAATCCACGTAATAGGCTGTCGCGCCTGCGGTGAGAGTCTTTCGCCAGAGCTTTCGAATTAAACTTGTTGATTAAACTTTTATTATCACCTGGAGACCTGGCTTGAACTAGGTGGCGTGAGGTGTAATTGGTACGTCGGTGTATCTGACCGGTGTATTAGACCAAAGAGGTCTAACTCGCTTCTTTAGGGTGTGGGGTGCTCCCCTATGGTCATCGATGTCGTGCTGGTCACAGGTATCCTCTGTGGTGAGTGTAGCCAAAAAGGACGCAAGGAAAATGAAGGGATGCGTTTCGTTCTGAGCCTGCTAGTGGACTCATCGGTAAGGCTACCCTAGCAGAATAATTCCAATTGCAATTTAACATACGTTTAATGCGTCAGAAACTAGATACATTAACCCTTAACGCTCCAAGTGTGCCTCTCAGGCACCATCGATGGTGCCTGAATTATAATTAATATAAATATTGTAATCAAAATTATATTACTTCTGAGATGAATGAAGATTGGTTTGAATGACTCTGATATTATTATTTACACGTCATTGTAGCATTTAAAATGTGACACTTAAAAACTTGCAAGTGGAAGTATGATGAGAAGAAGTTGGAGTTGCCGGTCAATATTCATAATTAAAAGTAGGAGCGTTAAGGGTTAATATACATGTAGGATCGCGTTTGGGTGGATTGGCTAAAGTAGCATTGTTTGCTTCTTAATGGAATACAATAAGCTGATACATAGAGTATTGACTAAGAGAGATTCGCTATGGGCACGCTCGACTTGCACTTTTTACTGACATACTGGCACTCTCTTAGAGACTAGACTGTTAGAGTAGTGTTTAGAACTCTTAAAGAGTGTTAGAGATTCCTGGAGACTGTCCTCTCCTGCCTCTCCCGCGCCCTTGCACCCTTGTTTAAAGCATTCATTCTGTCCTTTTCCATAGCCAGGCTTTCCTTTCCAATCATGCCCCTTTTTGACGCAACCTCGGTGGACCAGGTACTTCAGCCACTTTGGACGCATCCCTAAACTTTCACTTGACTCTACCATAAATACTCTATGCAGTCAATGCTCGTGCACATAGTCACTTTCATTGTAAACCGAGCCACACTTGACATTCTTTCAGGGCCGTGCTTATTCCAATCCCACATACATGTAAAAGAACCAAAACGTACAAAAGGGTTGCAAATGAAAACTTAGACTATGAGATCGATGGCTCCAGCTGATGAAGCACTCACGATGTAAAATCAAACTTAATCTACCGTGCTTATTGCTATGGGATAATGTAAACTTGAGAACTATCTTATATTAGCATGCGTGTTTGCCTATGTGCACGAAGGCACGAAAACTACGCAGCTTTTGGTTGTAAGTGGGTAAAATGCAGGGGGTGGACTAGATTAGGGCCTAGCAGACCCTGCCTTAGACTGGGGTACCCTTTGTTCAAGTTAGACTGTGCACCTTTTCTTTGAACTGTTGATAAACAGATGTCCATAGACTATCAAGATTAAATCAGTTCTTTCTATGGCTAGCTAAAACGTCCAACAGCTACTAAATTTTGCTATTTAAATCTGTAGAGGGTCCTCCCCCACGGTTGTTCAGATCAGCTGTGCTGTATTATGTGTCTTCTATTATTCCATCTTTCGTCCAATGTTCGTATTCCAGTGTTTCTACGTGTTTACAAAATCCTTTCCTATCATTTGGTGTCGTTCCGTTTATTGACTGGCGTAGTAGTGCTTCCAATTAATTCTAAGTTAAGCTATCATCGATTGCTATTAGGTCAAAGCCTAATGAAGGTTAGTACCAAATTTTTCTCAAAAATTCGACATTCTTCCATATTTTGACATGAAAAAATGCAGTATTCCATTTAAAACACTAAATTTTTTAAATCTCTGAAACACGTCCACCTGTAAAGAATAAATAAATAATGTCTTATTACATAATATACCCCTTCAAACCATGCAACTGTTAAATACAATACTATTTCATGCAACGCATACTTTGGAAGTTGTAGAGGTGTGCAAATTGCGTGAACCACCTTGTATAAAACTTTTAAATTACATTCACTGAAGTGTACTATAGTATAGTATAACTTCAGTGAAGTTGTGCTGACTTAATCACATTTTGGTTGGTAGTGTGCAAACAAAGGGGTTGGGAACCACTGGTCTGGATCATAGACAACCAATCTAATTTACAGTAGCATATTCTGACCCAAAGCATGCACTGCGAATTAGAGTGAAAGAAACACGTTTTGGTCCCATTGGTGTATCCCGTATCTGATTCATAGTTTGCGCGAAATAGGTTAGGTTAGGTTAAAAACACGTCACCTACATTCCCAAATATTCATGTGGAGTTACGTTCTGAAGCACATCGCGTAGGGAATTATTCTTGATTACACGTCTGATGGGGATACATAGTTAAAGAAATATCGCGTGGGGTTGTATGCATAAGGGTACGTCCCTGAGGATACGTCACGTGGGGTTACCTTGTTAAGGATACATTGCGTGGGGCTACCTTCTTGAGGATACGCAACGTACGGGCATATTGTTAAGTGTACATCGCGTGAGAGTAGCTTCTTGAGGTTGCGTTACACGAGGGTACGTTCCTCAAGGTGCGCTGCGCGGAACCACCTTCTCGAGGGTGCGTGCGTAGCGCGACCTTCTTAAAGACGTAGCACGTGGATTAACCTTCTTGAGGGTGTATAACGTTGCAATACCTTCGTACAAATACATCACGTGAAGATACCATCTTGAGAATACGTCGACAGGGGATATTCGCTTCGTTAGTCATGGTAGATTATGCACGCTAAATATGAAAAGATGTATCACGAGTTTTCCTCAATATTGCTTTGCCTTCTATTGACTTTCCTGGACCAAAGTTCTTGAAATCTGTAAATATGGTAGTATTGTTAAGCAGTATTAGTAATATAATAGTTCAGTAATACCGAACTATAGTTATAGTAATAGTATAGTGATATAGTAGTATAGTAGTATAGTAGTATAGCAATATAGCAGTACATCAATATAACAATATAGCAGTACAGCAGTATAGCAATATAGTAGTGCCGTAATATAGCAATATAGTAATACAGTAGTATAGCAACATAGCAGTGCCGTACTATAGCAATATAGCAGTACAGCAGTATAGCAGTATAGCAATATAGCAGTTTAGTAACATAGCAATATAGCAATATAGCAGTGCTGTACTATAGCAATATAGCAGTACAGCAGTATAGCAATATAGTAGTGCCGTACTATAGCAATATAGCAATACAGTAGTATAGCAACATAGCAGTGCCGTACTACAGCAATATAGCAGTACAGCAGTATAGCAATATAACAGTGCAGCAATATAGCAATATAGCAGTACAGCAGTATAGCAGTATAGCAATATAGCAGTGCTGTACTATAGCAATATAGCAGTGCTGTACTATAGCAATATAGCAGTACAGCAGTATAGCAATATAGCAGTGCCGTACTATAGCAATATAGCAATACAGCAGTACATTAATATAGCAGTGTAATAATATAACAGTATGGCAGTGCCGTACTATAGCAATATAGTAGTGCCATAGTATAGCAGTACGATAATATGGCAGTATAGTAATGCATAGCATAGTAATAATATAGCAGTGTAGTTATGTAATTCTATAGTGATGTAGTAGTGTACTGATATAGTTCTGTAGTAGTTTAGAAGGACAGTAACACAGTAATATAGTATAACTACTACTACTAGTAGTATATCACTGCATATAGTATAATATAGTAATACAGTATAATAGTGTAGTGCAGTACTATAATAGTGCAGTAGAGTAGCAAAGTATAATAATAAAGCAGTGCATTATAGTAGTGAAATATAGTAGTAGCGTAGTGGAATATAGTAGTGTTGTAGTGTAGTAGCATAGTGCAGTGTAATAGTGTAGTAATGTAGTGCAACAATGTAACAAAGTATAGTAGTATAATAGTGTAGTATAGTAGTAACATATAATAATTATACGAAGTTCGCTTTTACTAAATGCTTTTATTATTTTGTTAAATGTTTCTAATAACAATTTTTAATCTATTCTGAAAATACAAATAACAAGAAGAACACACGAACATATAATAACAATAACAGCACTGACAACAGTAATAAATTTGCTTTTAATTTCAGTGAATAGGATATTGGCGAAGTTTAGAACATGGTATATTGGCATATTGGAAGCTGCGCGTTATCATGTAGACGGCTGCATTCATTTTCTACGCGGAGATAAAGAGCGTGCTTTGTAACTGAACCAAGAGATTAATTGTACATAAAGCGGAAGGTAGAAAATGTAGAACGAACCTTTTTCATCTCGTGCTTCGTATTTAAGAAAATTGAGGTTAGAAATTTAATGAACACGCTTCCATTTAATACATGCTGCCTGAGACATTTGTTTATCTAATACCCGTGTGTGCACTTCTAAATCGCATACAATTAATCCCGTAATTTACCCAATTAACACTATTAATAATCCTATCTCTAGTTTTTAAATTTTACAATTTTACAAAACGAATGAAAAATATCATATAAAATTTTTCTAATTTCTAATTTTTCTTCGCAGTTTCAGGAATTTTTAAGAAAAGTTTGGTATCGCACACCATAATACACACACGTATGTGTACACAATATATGCATACTCTTTCATGAAGAAATATTAATTTCATCCACCAAATAGAAATATCGTACATTAGATATGAATATATCAGCATTTATGATATAACGTAATTAAAATAAAAATATTTC
Source organism: Eufriesea mexicana (assembly GCF_001483705.2). Lineage (NCBI taxonomy): Eukaryota > Metazoa > Arthropoda > Insecta > Hymenoptera > Apidae > Eufriesea > Eufriesea mexicana. The sequence continues at coordinate 70,110 of NW_016910573.1, forward strand.
ATTCGCGTTGAGATTTTCGATGATTTACGAGTGATCAATTCACATGATAAATGTTAGGTAATACGAATGAAGTATATAAAAGTAAATACGTAGAATTAAGAAATAAACATTCGCAGTCAAAAATTAAGATACGATATAATTCGCTTGTACTTTCTTAACAATCTATTGCAAACAATTTTATGCAAATATTTCCATAATGTGTACTAAAATCATAAATAAGGCATATCTGCGTGAAGCTATACCAAAAGCACTATAACAAATCTCATATATGACAAAACTTATGTTATAAAGTTATATTCAAATATATTATAATATAATATAAAGTTAAATATTATATAATAATTATATAATATTATAATATAAAGTTATATACAGTAAAATTATATTTTTCGTATGATTTAAAACGTACGAGAGACAAATTACTGAAAATGTTCAAGCAACATATAACTAGAGATATCCGAAATGTCAAAACTAGCATCTCTTTCAATGGAGAAACATTCACAAATTATCACATATAATCAAATACATCGGTGACAGATAAATACACCGATCAAAATTATTATTTTCATCTATCTCTCAATATATAAATATAGTTACTAATACACGTAATAACTGATCAACTAGTAATAGCTGCCTATGAAAATTATTATTTTCATCTATCTCTCAATATATAAATATAGTTACTAATACACGTAATAACTGATCAACTAGTAATAGCTACCTATGCAAATAAGTTTTAGACAGAATTTATTATTAATCCGAACGAAAGTTAGGAACACTGATTGCAACCTCTGGTGCACGATCATTATAACAAGCGAATTCTAAGCGCAAGAGTATCGAAGGGAAAATCAGAAAATTGGATATAACGGTTTTGATTTTCGATCCATCGTATCGAGGGACGTGAAGCTTAATCGAAACTTTGTCTTGTTGCCAAATTCTGTTTAGCTGGGGAACTATGCACGTGTATGGGCAGGCATGTTACACCCCTATTTCGAAAAGGACACGCTGAAAGCGGTCACGTAACAACTGGGAAAATTGATTTTAGATACTGGGTCAGTCAAAATTATTTCCCAGGCATTTTGGCTCGGAGTTGACCCTCTATGGGCCCGTGTAACTTTCAAGTTACATGCTAATGTATGGGTATTTTATTAAATACCGCATTCAACGTTATCGTCTTTATCACTCCAGTTCGCCATTTTTCTTTCGATATATTTATAACTATTTTTACAATACGTCCCGTGGGTCCATTTTTAAAAATTCTAATTCTTTTTCATTTACCGGTTATTCGATCATGATAGGTTAGGTCCTCTATGGCCCTCTATGATCTTTTTCCACAAGATGGCGTGGAAAATTATCTTGTCAATCTATTGCACATTATCTTGACACAATAGTACAAATGTTGTTAATTTAAATTTTCAATATGAATTCGTTATAATAAAATTGTCAAAATTGCTGAATTTATTGGTTGATATTTGTTGATTTTATGTTACATACAATTCTTATAGTCAAGGAAAATATATATTCGGTCCATAGTGGGTTAATTTACGAAGCAATTTGCAGCATCGTGAGAGTGATATAAATTCGAAATATTTTTACTCTCGTTACTATTATATAACAAAGAATTTTGAGAAATATCTATTCATAGAATATTTAATTGAAACGCAGTTATTACGAATGTATTATTAAATCACTTATTTTCGTCATAATGAATATATTATTTGTTCAATCGGTTCCTATAATCTCGATAAAATATTTAGGAATATATGTATAACAATGTATGTACATATTGATTTAGCTCTGATTTAAATATTTGGCATAGCGATTCGGTAGTATCAATTAATTAATCACGATCACCTTATAAATGTATGCCTGTATATAGCAATTGAACATTCGAATAATTATCTTAATAAAATTATGTCAGCAATATATGAATATTAATAGAACGTCATTTTATAAATTTCAAAATAGAATTTTTAAGAAATGGAATCTCGTATAAAATAAATTATACTTCTCTTTTCTAAGGTATCACCCCTTATGTATCGAGACACCCTGTATTAATTGTTAAAAATGTAATAACTCGAACAAATTTTTAAGAATTCCAACATCAAGACGATCGAGAAATTATTTATGAACATATGTATAATAACATAGTATCAATTAATTGATCACGATCACCCTATAAATTTATGCCTGTATATAGCAATTGGACATTCGAATAATTATCTTAATAAATTTATGTCAGCAATATATGAATATTAGTAGAATGTTATTTTATAAATTATAAACTAGAATTTTTAAGAAATGGAATCTCGTATAAAATAAATTATAGTTCTTGTTTGTAAGGTATCACCCCTTATATATCGGGGCACCCTGTATTAATTGTTAAAAACGTAATAACTCGAACAAATTTTTAAAGACTCCAACAGCAGGACGATCGAGAGGAATATTCCATTAAAAAGTGTAAGCGAATAAAAGCTTTTTGCATTCACTGCACAAAATTTTCTACATTTCCATTTAAAAAAAAAAAAAAAAAAAGAAAGGAATAAAAATGTCAGAATTAATTCCGACAGTATTGGCAAATAAAATCGAACTGTTATGGAAAGTATGGAAAGAAGGAGACAACGATGGAAGGGAAAATTAGAATAAAATTACGCAGAGGATGTTGGCCATATTGCCCATGGAAACTCGCATTCGAGTGATACCAAACGATCGGAACGATTCGGCTGGCGTAGAATTAGCTCCCGAAATGGCACCTAAGAATCAGTTTTCCCGATTTCGAACGCGATATAAGGGGATTAATTTCAGCCCGGTATCAAATTCAATTACTCCATACACTGCGACCGTTTCCGAATACAGGCGAGTCTCGAATTTCCCGTCGTTCCCCTTTCAGCGTTCAAATTTTTTCCCCGCTTTTTCGTCTCAAGGAGCAGCGAAGCTCCTCACGGCTATCGTTCCCCGCCCAGCGATAACGTCGCCTCTGTCGTTGGCCTGGCTACACTTCCGTTTCCAAAACGTTGAACATTCTCCAATTTGTACGGCACGACGCGAGATCCGCTTAGAGCTATAGTTGTAACTGCGCGGAGTTTCCTTTCCCCCACTCCAGCGCCGCGTACGTGCTCGCCGGTGCTGCCTTCTTCTCCCCCTGGCGGCGCAGTTGCGAACTACGCGACAGAGGTCCCGTGAAGTTGACAGGCTCGGAGACGGAGGGCCGAAAATGCAGCAAGCGATTTGAAAGCGGATTAAATAACGAAATCCGAGCGGATTTGTGACGAACTCTCCGCGAAGGGAGCGGTCATTCCGGAATCACTGCTGGACTTTCGTCTCGACCTCGCTTTTTACCCTAACCTATCGCTAGTTTTCCTTTGCTTATGTCAGTGTTCCACGCTAGTGTTCCACGTTCCATTAGACACTAGTCGTGTGCATAGTTTTCCTTCGATTTGGAGTATAGTATACTGTGCGTTGTAAACAAGGAGTCTGTTGAGCAAACGTGGACCGAATCCTCAGTAACTCTCAACGATCCATCTATTTTAATACCATGACAGAAGTAAAGTAACCGCGCTTCCCTTATTGATAGAAATGATCTCTTGCTATTAGTCTGATTATATAGTGACAAAGAAAGCGAAGGAAACATTCGAGATGAAGTGAGACAGGCACAAGACTTATCCCTGAAGTATTAACTTCAGATTCTTCCGATGAATGTTCATTTCCAAATTTTATTTGACTATACTTATATTTCGTACATGTATTAAATATGTATTCGACATTTGTGAAGTGTAAGTGAAAATAATCATGTTTTGCTCGTGCAGTATTATTCTAATATTCGCAGGCTTGCAATATATTATTGGGGTATAGGAATTTTGCGGATGTTTTACGCCTATGTTAACGTATAATGTTATTAAATCTGAAGATAGTGGTTTGGTTAGGTTAGTGTCGTAGAAAAGTGGGGACTACGAGGAAGCATGTTAGGCGGAGCGAGTGGAATACCCCCTCTCCTTGTCTTGTTACTGAAACAGTGGACTTCTTGTCTGCGACGCACAGTACTTACGTGTAGCGGTGTCACCATCGATAACGGGTAGTCCAATAATGTAAGTACTTCGTTACTTGCTCAACTTTTATTAACCTTGGGAATACAAGATCACGTGAAGGTATTTAGGTCGTTGGATTTGCCTTGGATTCTTTTAAAATATATCATTTCATTGGAAAAAGATTGGATAACCTTAAAATCTTGATGAATTAAAAATATTTTGTTACAAGGTTAATGTCTTCCTCTGACATCCCTTGTCCATCATCATAAACGAATGAGGTATTTCAAATCCTCGGGTTAGGTGGAACACCGTGAATAATTATTTTCTTCTGTATATAGTATTTTGAATTATGCATCAAATGCATTACATACTGTATTATGCATTACGATATTATTATTATGAATTTAAACTACTGTATCGTGGTTTGTTTCACTTTTAGCAGAAAGAGTCGTGAATATATTTAACACTGTTGAGGTTAGGTATGTTTGAGGTTAGGTAACTACTAGTTATAGAATAGTTATAAAATGACACTAACTAACATGTTATTATATTCGTTCAGTGAGAAATGATACTTGAGTCTCGTCGAATAATTAGTTTAGACTTCTTATGATGTCAGTAGAGGTACAGTATAGAGGGCGACAGCATATGCTACTATTTTTAGGTTATTCTCGTCATGTGCCTATACAGTAATAACATAAGTAATTGAATTGTATTACTAGCTTAGTCCTCTTAAATTTTGTATGATGTCATTAGAAGTGTATTATAGAGGGTGACAGCATAAGCTACTATTTTTAGGTTACTCTTGTCATGTGTCCATACATTAATAATATAAATGACTGAATGGGTTGTACATTACAAGCTTAGTCTTCGTAAATTTCGTATGATGTCACTAGAAATATATTATAAAGGGCGACAACATATTCTATTATCTTCAGGTTATTCTTATCATATGCCTGTACAGTAATAACATAAGTGACTGATTGAATTGTATTGCTAGTTTAGTCCTCTTAAATTTCGTTTTATGTCATTAAAAGTATATTATAGAGGGCGACAGCATATGCTACTATTTTTAGGTTATTCTTGTCATGTGCCTATATAATAATAACATAAGTGATTGAATTTTATTACTAGCTTAGTCCTTTTAAATTTCGTGTTATGTTATTATAGGTATAATATAGAGGGCGACAGCATAAGCTACTATTTTTAGGTTATTCTTGTCATGTGCCCATACATTAATAACATAAGCGACTGGTTGAATTGTATTACTATCTTAGTCCTCTTAAATTTCATGTTATGTCATAGTATTCTAGAATGTAAATAATAATAATAATAATAATAAAAAGAATAATAAAGCAATATGAAGAAATCGTGTGTCATCTGTGGAAATACACTGTCATGTGAATTAGTATATTCATATCCTTCATTTTGTTCATGTTATACCAAAATTTTTTGTTTGTTTTGCTTTATAATCTGCTAAAAGAAATATACACAATTTATTGTACATTGGCACTACATAATATACATATAATAACTCCTATAATTAATAAGAATAATACGTGGTCCCGAAATATGTACTAGCATTTATGGAAACATTAGTGTAAATATAATTCCCTAACCTTCCTAACCTATAATTCCCCAATCTTCCTAACCCATAATTCCCTAACCTTCCCAACCTATAATTCCCTAATCTTCCTAACCTATAATTCCCTAATCTTCCTAACCCATAATTCCGTAACATTCGGACTAATACACTAGAATGACAGAGAAAAACAAGGAAATCCCTAGAACAGACTACTCCTATCACGAATTTATATTAAACACTTTTATTTGGGTATTTCTTAACGGTGGAACCATTCGCCGTGTAACAAGAATAATGGTGTAATTGAAATGGCTTTGCTGGACCCGCGCCAGTCGCAGAAATCTGAGAAATTCTTTCGTTGGCAACGCGAGTTCGTTGTACAATAAACACGGATCTGCAAAACAGCTAACGCTCGTTCCAAAAATAAATGGACGAAGTTGCATTAAGTAATTAGTAATCACATTTGGCCAGTTAATACCGTGACTTATCGTTATCCAAATTGTTTTATCGTTTATACCCAAAATAAACTTCGATGCATTCCATTTTTCATCCCCAACGTTACCGTGGATATTATAGTTATATATACGGGGTGTCTCATAATAAATAGCATTTAATACAGAGTGCTTGATAACTGGTGGTACAAGCAAACAGGAGATGATTCCACGTCTCAAAATATATAAAAATTGAAGAATAAATATTTTTCGTTCGAAATTTCGTTTACGAGAAAACTGAGTTGAAAAATTCATGGAGTATGCGTGAATTTAATTAAATTTTATTTTTGACGATTTTAATATAGGCTATATTTCCTTCTGAATATTTTTAAGGATCTCAATGTAGATGTAAAAATATTAAAAATGTTTGAAGACACGAATAGACATTGCCTATAGTGAAAAATTAAAGGTAAAATTTTTTCTCTTTTCTTTTTTTTTTTTTTTTTTTTTTTTTTCGAACGGTGACATTGTAATAAAAAAAACATCACAAAAACTTCTACTAAATTTTGTTTCGAGGTATCGTTTTATTCTTTTATTTTCTAGCAGTATTTCATAGGTGAGTATGAAATATATCAGTTTTCAATTTCGAAATTCATTCTTGGATTAAAAAATCGTGTACATTATAAATTTGATACTCTCATTATATCGTATACCTTGTTCTGTGAATATAAACGAATTTCTAATTAACATATTACTCTCAATTGAAATTTAACTTGCATAATTTTTGAGCCATTGAATTTCTAACCTCAAAATCGATATATTTCGCCTTTATTTGTTGAAAATGTAAATACTGCTAGAAAATGCAAACACTCGAAATCGATATATTTTGTCCTTATTTATTGAAAATATAAATACCATTAGAAAATGCAAACGGAATCCTAAAAGAAAATGGCGTGTAAAATTATAATTCTGTTTCATCACTTACCATTCAATGGTTATGTGAAACTTGAGGTTATATTTGGACACCCTGTATATTTCCGATGCAATTTCCCTACTCTACCTCTCATATATTTTTTTTCCTCGATAACGTCTCGATAACGGGGTCGATAAGTATAATTCGCTGAACAGCCGGGATCAATCGCTGATAATGGAAGATCGGGCCTGGGAGATAGGGGGAACGATTTAATAAATCTGGCCTGCACCTTTTGCTTATTTATCTTTTATTTATGTGTACTGGTTACACGTACGAATAACCCGGTTTTCAGGATAACGAGGTTGGAAGCCAGTGCCAGTAATAAGATCCCTGGAAGTAGCGTTGTATATCAAGAAGGATGCCTTCGTTATTCCGCCGTTATGGGTTTTGTTCTTCTAACGAGGGAAAGTAATCTGTCCATCGTTCTTCCCTCTACAGTTCTCGAATTCGTCTTTGCTCGGGCCTTCTACCTTATCGGGGTAGAAATGGAATCCTCATGCACTCTAACGAGCAATGTAATCATTTATCCTGCGACATGATAGTAGTAGAGGTTATGTTTTGGGTCTGATGGACAATTTTTTATGATGAAAAAGAAAGGAAATGTTAATGAGAATATAACAGAGTGTTATATTACTACTACTATATGGTCAAAATTAAAAGAAAGGAAATGTTAATGAGAATATAACAGAGTGTTATATTACTACTACTATATGGTCAAATATTAGTAGAAAATATGTTCCATTATAGTTAAACATTAATAGAAACTATATTCCACTATAGTCAAATATTAGTAGAAAATATGTTCCATTATAGTTAAACATTAATAGAAAGTATATTCCACTATAGTCAAATATTAGTAGAAAGTATATTTCACTATGTTCAAATATTAACAGGAAGTACATATTATAGTCAAATATTAGTGAAAAGTATATTCCACTATATTCAAATATTAACAGAAAGTACATACTATAATCAAATATTAGTAGGAAATATGTTCCACTATAGTTAAACATTAATTGAAACTATATTCCACTATAGTCAAATATTAGTAGAAATTATCTTCCATTATAGTTAAACATTAATAGAAATTATATTCCCCTATAATCAAATATTAGTAGAAAGTATATTGCACTATATTCAAATATTAACAGAAAATATTTACCATAGTCAAATATTAGTAGAAAATATGTTCCACTACAGTTAAACATTAATAGAAACTATATTCCACTATAGTCAAATTAGTAGAAAATATGTTCCACCACAGTTAAACATTAATAGAAACTATATTCCACTATAGTCAAATATTAGTAGAAATTATGTTCTATTACAGTTATCCAGTATAGTATATTAGTGATACATACTTTCTACTAATACTTAACTATAGAGGAATACACTTTCCATTAATATTTGATTATAGTGGAACATACTTGCTACTAATATCTGACAAAAGTGGAATATACTTTCTATTAATGTTTAACTATAGTGGAACATATTTTCTACTAATATTTGACTATAGTGGAATATACTTTCTATCAATGTTTAACTATATTCAGATATTAACAGAAAGTATATACCATACTTGAATATTAGTCGAAAATATGTTCCACTATAGTTAAACATTAATGGAAACTATATTTCACTATAGTCAAATATTAGTAGAAAGTATATTCCACTACAGTCAAATATTAATGGAAACTATATTCCACTATAGTTAAACATTAATGGAAACTATATTTCACTATAGTCAAATATTAGTAGAAAGTATATTCCACTATAGTCAAATATTAATGGAAACTATATTCCACTATAGTCAAATATTAATGGAAAATGTATTTCTCTATAGTTAAATATTAGCAAGAAGTATATTCCACTCGCATAGTTAAATCCAAATCTATAATCCATCTAAGTACTCAATTCACTAATATTCTTCCTCCGACTTAAGAATACCAAAAATTCACAGCATCGCAAGTCTAATAACGTTAGCAAGACTATTCCCACCCACCTCCCTCCGCCAACGAAATCCCGTTGCTTCGAGCGAAAGCAAGAATGTAACGAATTCGCATCGAGTTCGAAATCGAGTTATTCGATCCGACTGTACTTACTTGTCGACGAGGAAAAGAGATCAGGGAACATCAATATAGTTACGAAACAACGTGATTCGCATAATTCCGCGTTAGACTTGGGCGCTTCCGGTTAATTAACTCGTTCAGAAGATGGCTGTTGAATGAAATCGCTTCTCCGACACGTTGTTCCAAGAGCTACTTTCTACTGAACGTCCCTGCGTGAAATATGAAGAGGTTGTTCCGAAGTTATAAGGACGCGCCAGGTGCGCCACCTTTCACCTTCTGCTCCGTTACATTCCGCAGTCTGAGAGGTTAGGTTATATGCACCGCCGTGAAACGGTCTTATCTACGGCCATTTCTGGAAGAGCAGTAGTCGAACCCATCCTCCGAAGAATCATCATAATTATAGGGTACGACTTCGAACCAAAACCTGGGAACCAAGTTATTCCGGTGTCGTGGGTCTATTTGTAAACAGCTTTAAAACTATGAGTATAGGAAGTTCAACGATTTGTCGCTTTAAGTGCATCCTGCGAGCGAAGGAGCTCTGCCGCACTAGGGTCCTCTGGCGGAAGAGAAGAGTAAATATTGTGCCTGATGTTCGTGGACGTCGAGGTAGCACTGAAAACGATTTTCTCTCGCTTCTTTTCATTTCTTTAGCTTTATACGTTTGCGGGATATATTTAATGGAAGAGAAACGTATCAAAAGTGAGTCTAGGTATTGTAAAATTATTGCAATGTGATTTATTTTTTACTGGGATTGTTTTTAATAGTATTCGAAAAATGTTGTATCCTTGCACTTGTATAAGTAGGGTTCTTCGCTAAGTGCTATGTTCTTTTCTCTTTTTTATGTGGAATATATTAATGCAGGGAGAAAAATTTTTACAAAATTTTCTAAAGCGATTTGATAGTCATTCTGCAATTTTTTTGTTAATCCCTATATTTTTGGTTTTACGTAATGAAAGAAAAATTTTTTAAAATACCACTTACAAGTGCAATAAATGAATAAAATTTAATTACATTTAGCAATTAATAGTTAAATTTTCCTTTTTTATTCATTTAATAATAAAAATATGGGGAAATTTATTATAATCTTTTTATTTTTGCATTTGTATATATATATGTAAAATTTCAAATAAGTTGTACTTAATTATTGTTAATAATTTATACTTAATTTTAAGAACGTCGACGTTATTTTATAAATAATTTCCCTTTTTTATTTATTTACTGATAAAAGGATACGGAAAATTATTATAAAATGATTCCATTTTTAGTGTTCTTATGTCAGTTTTCAATGAATCTATTCTCACTTTTTATTTCTATTTTCAAATTTGCATTCACGAAAATCCAAATTTGCTATTAATAATTAACTATTGATTTTCATACACGCGAGTATAGTACTGGATTAATCAATTTAATAATTTCTTCTTTTTCCTTTAGTATATTTTTGATCACATATTTTCTGTGTTTAGAACATAATTTCTTTACCTAAGACCATTCTTAATTATGTTCAGACAGTTCTTGATTAACTTACTTTTACTCCTTAATTCTTTTATTCTCACATTTGCCAAATTAAATTTAATTATACTTAATAAAAATGGAAATTAAGTACATCCTGCAGATGTTTTTCTTTTTTTAATTTTTATTTCACTACATGTTTGCATATATGTATAAAGATATTTTTAAAAAATTAAAAATCATTGAAATATTAATTTAGGTGGACCTTCATACATGAAAATCCACCTAAATTAAATTTAATTATACTCAAAAAAAAAAACAGAAATTAAGTACATTCATGAAATGCCTTTTTTAAATTTTTATTTAACTACAAGTTTGTGTATATGTATAAAGATATTTTTAAAAACGTAAAAACCATTGAAATATTAATTTTGATGGATTTTCATACATGAAAATCCACCTAAATTCAATTTAATTATACTCAATAAAAATAGAAATTAAGTACATTCATGAAATGTCTTTCTTGAATTTTTATTTAACTACACGTTTGTGTATATGTATAAAGATATTTTTAAGAAAGTAAGAACCATTGAAATATTAATTTTGATGGATTTTCATACATGAAAATCCACCTGAATTAAATTTAATTATACTCAATAAAAATAGAAATTAAGTACATTCATGAATTGTATGTACTTGTATTCTTTTTTGAATTTTTATTTAACTACATGTTTGTGTATATATACCTATATGTATATATAAAGGTATTTTGAAAGAAAGTAAGAATCATTGAAATATTAATTTCGCTATAATTAAGCTCATTTTTATTAGTGATCTCGAATAAAAACTGTCGAATCGATTTTATCGCTAATTCTATACGACGTGTATTCTTCGTTCGCAAAGAAAATTCGACTTGCTGCATTGTTCGAGAGAAACGGAAACGAAAGAATCGTTAGAGGTTGCAAAAGTTCATGGGAGATGAAAAGAAAAGAGGTGCTGTTAGCCAGAGGTGCGATTACTTTCTCAACAAGTAAGGGGAATTACCCAGCCATACTTCTTGCCTCGGCTTCCTGCGACAAAGAACTTACACAATCAACTCGCGGTTCCTACATCCTCTTAAAAACACTTGCTCCCTTCGTTTCGGTAATCTCTATCGGCCTGTTAATATCGGCTGGTTTTTTTTTTGGCAGAACTGTAACCCTGGATAAACAGGTTATTGATTAATAACGAGAATTAATTACACGCGGACTAATTAATTTCAGTCAATATAACATTCACGTCGTGTGGAATATGTTAAGTTAAGTTAAGTGTGTCGCAAATAACAATTTTTAATATTATTTATTTCTTTTGTTTTTCTGTTTTTTTTCTTTACTGGTTAATAAATTAGAATTGGAGAATTAATTACACGCGTGCTAATTAATTTCAGTCAGCATAACATTTACGTCATATAGAATGCCCAGTTAAGTGTATTGCAAATAACAATTTTTGATATTGATTATTTCTATTTTTTTTTCTTGTTCTTTTACTTATTTTCATTTTTTGGTTTGAAGAAATACTAATTTGCATGTAATTGTTAATTGTAAATTGAATATTTGTTTATTTATATTTATTTTTAATTATTTATTTATTTAACAAAGAATATGGTTCAATTAATGTGACATTTGGCTTGGTATATTTATAATCTGTAATACTATAAAATTTAACATGGTGTATATTTTTAATTATTTATTTATTTATTTATTTATATGTCTGGTGAAGATCATTTTTACAATCATTCTGAAGTACTAAAAAACAAATAATAAGCAAGATTTTGATATTTCCTAACAAGGTAATAATGATTTTTGTAATAATGATAGTTTAATTAGATTATAGATTCTGTTTAACTGATTTCAAGCAAATTCTAATAGTCTTCGAATTTTTTATTTATTATTATATATACAGATAGATGTATAATTCTTCATGTATTGTTTATTATCTAACAATACAAAAAATATAAATAAATTTGTTTGGTGATACATTACTATTAATATTAAATTACATAATAGCACAAACTGTATGTAAAGTATATTTCAAGTCATAAACAATCAATCCCACTCAAAATCAAAATTATTATGGAGGTTTAACTTTGGTTATATTTTCACGATTTAAAACTTGATCGAAATTCAAACAAACATGGCTATTAATATTCCATTTTTCGAAATCAAATAAAAATTAGAACGCATTTAAAGCAGAACATTAACTTAATTATTTCGCGTTGTTATAATAATTATAATATCGTCTATTTCCAAGGAATATCTGGAAAAGGATATAAAAATAGTGTGTTGATACGCCTCAGTTATATACCGGGTGTCTGGTAATTGTTGGTCCATTCAAGCAGAAATCGATTCCGTATCTAAAAATAAATCGAAAAGAAAGAATAAAATTTTTTAGTTTGAGGTTTTATTTTCGAGAAAATCGAAGATGAAGATTCGTTGGGTATGCATTTCTTTATTCAAATTTTGACGCTAAGAATTTTACTATAGACTGCATCTATTCGTGTTTACAAACATTTCTAGTATTTTTACATCTGTATTAAATAGATCGAATGATAAAATAACACGAAATATAATCTACGCAAAAAACCATGAAATTAAAGCATGATTAAAATTACACACTGAATTACTTTTATTTTATAAAACTAAATTTTCTCCTGCGAAGAAACTTGATTTCTCATTTCCGACTTATTTTTAGATGTAGAGTCACCTCTTACTCGCTTGTGCCCTGTATGTACACAGGTAGTCGAATCTAATCGCTTATATTATAACCTAAATATACGTAAACATGAAATGATCGATTTGGTTTATTTGTATGTACACGCGTATGTAAATATTCGTTTGAGTAGTGGAATTGGATGAAACTCTTAGAATAACGCGGTAAATATAAATTTCCAATTACTTTTTCGCAGTATCGAATTACTCTGCACGGCGCTGCGAAACTTATTCCCACAATCTCGGATGCCATGGCATCGGGCAGCAAAACCAATAATATTTACGCTAATGAGAAATTCCAGGACTTTTGTAGAGTGGGGAGGCGCCATATTGCGAAGCAGTCTGATCTCTCCTTCGAGGAACGATAACGCGACGAAGAATGCCTTTGATCACTGCAGCACATCAAACTGAAAAATTATTCCTTGAAATCCACTCGACAATCTGGTATTTCCTTTTACTTCTTTCTTTTTTTTTAATTCTTATATTCACAATTGGAAAAAAATATTGGCACTTTATATTACAAGAAAATTTTGATTTTAACCTCAATATGGCTGAACTTTTCATTACATCACCACTTTAATTGATATTAATTATGTATACTATATTTAAGTATACATTATTGGTTGGTAGCTATAGTGTTAATATATCATAAATTGAAGACACACTGATTAAAAAACTTTTTACTCAGTTCACAATAATTGTAAGTAGTTAACGATAATCATGGTCAACAGTCATAACAAAAATTTTACTATTTATTTAGGTCTATTTACCAAGTACACATTTGCATTCTCTTTGACTTTTTATAACTCTCTATGAAACAACTGTCATTCTGTGTATCTCAGAATGAGTGACGGTTGCAAATCTCAAAAACTATTAAGACCAAGCCACAAAGATTTATGGACAAATGATTTGCAAGTCATGCGACTATTCCATTCCTGTGTTTGAATGTTTAAGACAAGCATCAGCTCTATAAAAGTTAGACTAAACTACTGGTGTCTGAAGGCAGCATTAATTGACGCAAGTTTATTTTACTATTAGTTGACGCTATGTGAAAAAATCTAGTTAGAATTTTTAGGACATCCAACAACATGTTAGGATTAATATCTGAGGAGTTGGATAGTGACATATATGAACAAAGAGATCAGGTGCAACTCTCTCTGAATCAAAGTGACATTGAATCAAGTATGACTGGACTTAAGTGATATTGAGCTCGTGTGGAACTAAATATGTGCTACATAGGATTTAAACAAGTTTGAACTCAAGTAAGATTGAACTAAAGTAGGACTGGACTTGAACTGAATTGGACTGATATAAAACTGGACACGAGTGAGATGGAACTAAAGTTGTGTGATTAGGCTCAAGCAGAACTGAATTTAATTTCTAGATCTCTTGAAACTCCGATTCAAGTGCCACATTGTACTTACAGTAGACTTACATTGGACTCAACTGTTTTGAGGTTCAGTTAGTACTGAATATAAATCTAGTAAAAACTGACCCAAATTGGATTTAAGTGGAACTGAACATGAGAGAAATAGAACCAGTCGCAATGGAATGATTAGGTTTAGGTTAGGCTTTTGGTTAGCTTATACATATCCATTGATTTATTTTATTACAAACTTTATTTAATGAAATGTAGGTAAGAAATTGCAATATTTTATGGAAGAAAAGGAAAAAATAATACAAGGAATTTTTAGTTTTCATTGTATATCTCTATTTAAAAAAATTATTTTATAAAATTGATTATTCGATCAGTGCATACTTGGCAATTCTCTTATAATTGAATAAAAATATATTTTACATTATTGAATATTTATTAATGTAGGAATGGTTACAATGTTATTAGTTCTCAATTTATTTGTATATTCAATTGAAAATAATTAAATTTTATTTGCATGGGTGTACTGATCGATCAAATGCAAATTGGCGTATTGATGTAGTGGCAGGCATATAATGACTGACAGGTGAAAACAGGAAGATTTGAAAGTACAGACAGTAATTATAATTCAATAATGTGTGTACCAATAATTTATGATATATTAATACATAATTCGATATTGATGTAAAACATTTTTTTTCCTCCAGAATTTAAATTCACATTTTATTTAATGTTTCCCTTTATAATATAATATATAATTTATTATAAATTTCCTGATAATAAAAAATTCCCGGATTAATTATTTTTCACTGTTATAATTTTTGGTTAATGATTAAAAAATTATGAACGTATTTTTCACTATTAAAAAGTAATGACGTCTAATTCGAATTTCGATAACCTCAAAATAAAAAAGAAGTCGTATAGTTACAAATATGTTTCAAAAATATTATTTAAAGTAGTTAACGATAATCATGGTCAACAGTCATAACAAAAATTTTACTATTTATTTAGGTCTATTTACCAAGTACACATTTGCATTCTCTTTGACTTTTTATAACTCTCTATGAAACAACTGTCATTCTGTGTATCTCAGAATGAGTGACGGTTGCAAATCTCAAAAACTATTAAGACCAAGCCACAAAGATTTATGGACAAATGATTTGCAAGTCATGCGACTATTCCATTCCTGTGTTTGAATGTTTAAGACAAGCATCAGCTCTATAAAAGTTAGACTAAACTACTGGTGTCTGAAGGCAGCATTAATTGACGCAAGTTTATTTTACTATTAGTTGACGCTATGTGAAAAAATCTAGTTAGAATTTTTAGGACATCCAACAACATGTTAGGATTAATATCTGAGGAGTTGGATAGTGACATATATGAACAAAGAGATCAGGTGCAACTCTCTCTGAATCAAAGTGACATTGAATCAAGTATGACTGGACTTAAGTGATATTGAGCTCGTGTGGAACTAAATATGTGCTACATAGGATTTAAACAAGTTTGAACTCAAGTAAGATTGAACTAAAGTAGGACTGGACTTGAACTGAATTGGACTGATATAAAACTGGACACGAGTGAGATGGAACTAAAGTTGTGTGATTAGGCTCAAGCAGAACTGAATTTAATTTCTAGATCTCTTGAAACTCCGATTCAAGTGCCACATTGTACTTACAGTAGACTTACATTGGACTCAACTGTTTTGAGGTTCAGTTAGTACTGAATATAAATCTAGTAAAAACTGACCCAAACTGGATTTAAGTGGAACTGAACATGAGAGAAATAGAACCAGTCGCAATGGAATGATTAGGTTTAGGTTAGGCTTTGGTTAGCTTATACATATCCATTGATTTATTTTATTACAAACTTTATTTAATGAAATGTAGGTAAGAAATTGCAATATTTTATGGAAGAAAAGGAAAAAATAATACAAGGAATTTTTAGTTTTCATTGTATATCTCTATTTAAAAAAATTATTTTATAAAATTGATTATTCGATCAGTGCATACTTGGCAATTCTCTTATAATTGAATAAAAATATATTTTACATTATTGAATATTTATTAATGTAGGAATGGTTACAATGTTATTAGTTCTCAATTTATTTGTATATTCAATTGAAAATAATTAAATTTTATTTGCATGGGTGTACTGATCGATCAAATGCAAATTGGCGTATTGATGTAGTGGCAGGCATATAATGACTGACAGGTGAAAACAGGAAGATTTGAAAGTACAGACAGTAATTATAATTCAATAATGTGTGTACCAATAATTTATGATATATTAATACATAATTCGATATTGATGTAAAACATTTTTTTTCCTCCAGAATTTAAATTCACATTTTATTTAATGTTTCCCTTTATAATATAATATATAATTTATTATAAATTTCCTGATAATAAAAAATTCCCGGATTAATTATTTTTCACTGTTATAATTTTTGGTTAATGATTAAAAAATTATGAACGTATTTTTCACTATTAAAAAGTAATGAGGTGTAATTCGAATTTCGATAACCTCAAAATAAAAAAGAAGTCGTATAGTTACAAATATGTTTCAAAAATATTATTTACATTTTAAAAGGTTGTCATAATTGTATATATGTACATACGTATGCTAACAAAAGTGCCATTTTCTTTTTCTAACTTTTTCATACAATTATCATATAGTGAATCTTTATACAATAATTGGAATTTTGTTACAATTTAAACCATGTTCGATATGTTTTATTTAAATTGAAAATTATATGTTATATACATATAAATAATCATAATCTAGCCACGAAATAAATAATTAACGTGCTTATTATATATTGACAATGAATTTCAATGAAATTATAATTCTCAGTTAGCATTATGAATAATAATTAACAGTGATATTGGTTATAATATTTGTATTGCTAATTAGTAGTTAATATTATAATAGTAACTATAGTTTTCGGTTTACGAAATAATTTCGAAATTTTCGAAATAAGGAGTTGGAAATGATTCAAAGAGAGAGGACTTTGGATTTGAGTGTTATTACTCTGGCTGAACCCTCTCGTAAACGAGCTACCGGCACAGATCCGCCGGAATACGCGATGAGTAATAAACGTATGAGGCATGCACTAGACATTTCTAATAGCGTGCTTTGCCTTTTTTTGACATGGTCATTGCAATTTATGCTGCTTTTACGATTACAAATTTCACTAGTGTGCTCTAACCTATAACTTTGATAAAGGTATCTGAATAAATGAATTTTGATAACCTATCATATAGTGAAACATTTAATGACACTTTTAGTAGGAATGAGACTTGCAGCAGTTACAAATTGCCGAGTAAAAATTGTGTACTCGTGTTTTTGTAGTAACGCAATTTAATAAGATCGAAATTGAGAGAAAAGTTAAGAAGTTCGGGAAGTATTACAAATTTACTAACTTCGATAAGTTTCGATGCAATTTCGAGCGAGTTATTACGAGTTGTACTGTTGGTACCGTTACACCGTGGCCATCGCGCGACGCGACGGTGCTGCCAATCGACGACGCGTCGAACTACTGCAATGCGGTTAATTCGAATTTGCAATACTGTTCGCTTATATTGAGACATATTTGAATCGACCAAAGTTATGCAATTGAAGTTATAAAAGTTAGATTTAACCTCGGTTCGTCTTACATTATACAAAATACCAATTATACGAAAAAAAGCGAGAATCATACCATCTTTCTCGAATGATTAATCATGTTCTGCCTATCGTATAACAACTAATAACAGTAATATAATATAAAACATTATCATTATCAAAATATCAATAATGTAATATTACAAATATCAATATTATAATATAAATATCAATAAAATTGAAAAAAGGAGACATTTTTAGACATTCTTGTATTATAATCATAATAACAACAATGTTTAACACGATTATAATAAAATAATTAATATCACAAGACAAATTTTTATTTTCTTCAAGTTACTTTACAATTTGTCTAGTAAGGACATTCGGCAAATTATTTTAGCGTATTTTTATTAGAAAAAGGTCGATGTTTCCTGATTAATGGGTATCAGTATCGCGAGAGAAACAAAAAATGAAAAACAAAATTGATTTTTTGTGCATTTCCCGCCATTTCATCGTTGAAACTTATGCCTGCGGGAAATCGAATTTGTCGTTCATGGACACGTGTACTTTGAACCCGGGGAAGGATTAAGAGTCGGAAGTGACGGTCTCGAAAAGTAAACGATGTCGTGTTCTTGAGGAAGGGTGGAAAAAGTTTACCTTCGGCGGTTCGTCGAGTGAAAATTCAGTTTCGTGTAACGCGTTTAAGGAATCTCTCAGGCGAACCGTCGCGCTTTTATGACGCCGAGAACTTTTTCTCCCTCAACTGAACTGTGTAGCCGCACCTTAATTGCTTCATGAATATTTTATTAATTAATTATACCTACCGATAACTCAAAGACAGACCGAACCAGTGTCGTATTTCAAGAAATTCCTCGGCTATCGAATTTGAATTTTGTGAGAAAAACGAGCAACTGACAAAATTTTCGTCAGCTTCAATTATGCTCCAGAGAAGTCTGGGATCTCTTTCTCTTTTACTTTGCAGCTTTCCAAATTGATTTTCGAGAAACGCAATTGCGTTTCAATCAACAATTGTTGAATAGTTTCATAATTTTTTAGACAGGGATATATATGTGTGATATAATACTGTAGAAAATTCAAAATTTTTTTTTACAAATATTATATATCAGAATATCTACAAAATATCTGCACTGTGTGGGAAAAGATTTATTTGTCGTAATTTAAATTTCTGTCAGTAAATCACAGATTTTTTCGACTGCAGCGTGCGAAGTTACAGCACAGAAATGTAGCTTATCTTTCAGTAAATATAATATTTCATAGTGTGTGAGATACATATGCAAAATATATACCTGATACATGAAAGAAACATCGTTTGGTATGATTTAGATTTCTGTTATTTTAAATTACAGTTCGTTTGTTATACTAAATTATATTTTATTAGGATGTTCTGAAATAATTTTCTTTTTTAATTAGTATAATGTATCAAAATATGTGAAATACATGTGTAAAATGTAATATGCATGGTGTGTGAAATGTGCATTATATTATAATAATTTCTTCTTTTAGTGAGTTTATTATGTCAAAGTGTATGGCAGATGCACTTATTTGATATCTGGAAGATACTATATCTGTTGTAATTTAAGCTACAATATATTGTAATAATCTCCTTTTTAAATTTATGGCTTTTCTATATGATATATCTAGACAGTACTCCATACACCTAACCTATTCTAACATAGGTTATTCTAACCCAGTCTAACTGGCGGACTGAGAGGTCGCCATGTGGCAGCACCGTCGCGAGCTGTGGCAGCACCGTCGCCATGTGGCAGCACCGTCGCACAATTTCGCTATATTACTTGTGCGACATATATATTCCCAGATCTCGATCTTTAAAAAAGTTAAGACTCTTTTCTGTTGGCAGATATATATAGTTTCCTCATTTAAATAAATCGTTACGAAAAATACTAGTATAGTTCGAGAGTCGTTTACCCTTATTTCGCAGCTAAGTGGACATTTACTGAAGCCATATTATCTAGTAATTTCTTAATTCTATTTCGTGGATTTGGTTTAATCAGGACTTTTAAATTACTATCGACAATATTCGATCGATTTGACTTGGGTTCATCTTGGTAGTTATCTCTAGAAATTAATTTGGCAAACCCAAGTTGACATCATACATCTTGATATATTTTCGCAATCAAAAATGTTTTAAATCTTTCTTATCTTAGTTCTTGCATTACTGTCGTGAAACTCTCATAATATTGTATGACGAATATACACAGCTTTATGTACGAAATTTTACCACCGTTTAGTATGAAAACTTTTGTTATTAATAAAATTTATCTAAAATGTACAAATACGAAATATGAAATAACAAAAATATATGAAACTTGGTACTGAAATAAATAAGATCAATTGCATAGTCCTTAAAATGTTATACTTTCTATACTTTTAGTTATATGAATCTCTGTATATAGAGGGTGGTCCATTTATTTTAGAAATAAAAATGTTTCAAAAATAGTGTAAATGGTTACAAAAAGAGATATCCTAAACAAAAATTTAACAAAATTAAAAAATTAAATTAAAATAAAAAATTTAACAAAAATTTATTTATTTATTTATAATTACTAACATTTTTACTGAAAAACAATTTATGTTTCTCTGTAATACCTCATAACCAGATAATATTGAGTTCATATTTATTATTTATACATAATTTAAATATAAATTTACAATCTTAAGAAAAATATTGAAAAAAGTAACATTAAATTTCACAGCTAATATCATATATGTTAATAATTTATTTCCCTTGTAGGAAAAATATATATGTATATTTTTTAAAACGTATTTTTGTACATTTAATAGTTCAGAAATATTTAATTTCACTTTCGGAATTTCTTTCTTGTTTTAAAACATTTTCTGATAACGTTCAAAATAATAGGGATATTTAAGTCATCAGTTTTATTTCAGACACTCTGTATATCGACGTAATGTGCTAAATTATACATGCATGCTTGATAATTCCTGCAATAACTATTTTACGAGATGTTATTAAAAGCTCTGCAATATTAAACAGGAATATCGAAAAAGGGACATTAAAAATGTTAAAGTACTTGTCGGGGCAGCGAGCTTTGTAGTTAAATTTGCAAAGTAGTTGGCAGAAGTTCACGAGAAGGTGGTTCGTTTTAATTTTGGACAACTCGAAAGTTCCTTTGGTATGCGGAATCTTGAATTGAGCTTAACCATGGTGTCGTTGCTGGCAGCAGAATGAAATTTCACAGGCAAGTCGATTCCCTTTGAAAAATTCAAACGATAACGAGAACGATCGTCGTTGATATTTAACCGTATTTCAATTTTAAATTTCATTCCCCCCTGGACTTTCTTTTCCGCGACATTCAATCGATTTGCTTCCCGTTCTTAAAGTTTTATTCTTCGATCTGTTTGTGCATCTGAAAGACTGAAATCCGAACCCAGCAATTTATTTGCGAATATTCCTATCATCGAAGTCTTACAAATTTTATTACCAAACTCGAAAAACGTTTCAAAAATTGTTAACACGATTTTTGAGCTCATTTTGTATATTAATTTTGTATAGTTAATAATATAGGATCCTTATAATTAGTGATTTGAGTTGCAGAGAATTAATTACATGTGAAAAAATAGATAATTAAAAATTATTGAAAAATAAAGAAATATAACTAAAACGAATAAAATACTATAATAAAAATAAAATTAAAATAAGGAATAAATAATATTTTGTCATACGGATCTTTATTTTTGAGAAAATTGGCTTCAAATATTTATAGGTTATGTGCGCATAAAGACTTAATAGGCGTCAGTGATTTTACGTGAAAAAATAAGTCAAGGACATAGAACAATATTTTTTCATACAAGGCTTTATTTTTGAGAAAATTGATTTTAAATATTTTTGGTTTATACGCAATTAAAATTTTACGAAGGGCAAAGATTTTACGTAAAGAATTAAGTCGAAAACAAATAGAATTTTTTCCTAAAAAAATAGACCTTTGTTTTCGAGAAAAATAACTCTAGATACTTGTGGTTTGTACGTAATTAAAATTTTATGCGTGACAAAGGTTGTGTGTGAAAAAATATGTCGAAAACGAAGAATAAAATTTGTTCATACAGAGCTTTGTTTTTGAGAAAAATGATTCGAAATATTTGTGGTTTGTGCGCAATTAAGATTTAATAAATAGAAGTCATTCTGCGTGAAAAAAGAAGTCGAAAACATAGAATAAAGTTTTTTCACACAAAGCTTTGTTTTCAAGAAAAATTATTTCAAATATTTATAACGTGTGTGACGATTTGACAGATGTCGCTGCAGAGTACTGTTCCCACTTATGTTTATGTTCATTATACCAGAAAATGTTATGAAAAATTTGGTCTGATACAAAGTAACTAGTTATATTAAAAATATTTAGGAATACGGATATAAATAAATTAAATTGCTCCAAAGGGAGTCCATTAAATTGACAAGTACAGTCGGTCGCAAAAATATTGTGAAATACGTACAATGTAGTCTATTCCACTTCATCACCCTCTCACGTTACTGTCACTGCTATAAATATCATATTCTATGCTTGTATAGTCTTTGCAAACCTCCTATAATAATTCTCAACCCTCTTTAAATCAAAATAAACTACACCCCCCCCCCCCCCCCCCTTCATGGAATAAAAAAACACCTTGAAGACAAATTTTGTATTATTAATTATAACCTACAATTTAAATATTTTAAATGTGATGTCTTCAGAAATTGTATTTCTATTTGTCTTTTTAAATGTCACTTATGGTGGACCTTAACCCCCTCCCTTCCATTTGTAATAAACCTGTGTCACAATCACAAGTAAAACTAATTGACACAAAAACAAGCAAAACAAGTTTACTATTGTAAACTAATCATACTGAAATAAATAAGCATCGAAAGTCTCCTAAAATATTATGGTAAAAATAATCAGAACAAAAATTACAATGGCGTCCACTCAAAAAATATTTTTTCTCCCTTTTGAGGTTGCACTCAACAATTTAAATTGTGACGAGACTCTAATACGACGAACTCTATATACTTTAATATTTTCCGCATTTATTTTATGTTTAACCCTTTGCACTCGACAACTTTTTGGCTACAGAAGAGTAAAAATTCAAAGATTCTTTACTAAAAAACTAACGATAGTTTTTTAAGCCGTAGGTAAAGAATTGTATAATAATAGAATTGTAGAATTATTTGATTTCGATACCTCGCACATTGTTACATTACATTAAATTTGATACATTAATTAACCACTTGCGCTACCAATAAACTCACGGCTGCGGTGCCGTGCGCTACAGTATAACACGCCGTAAGGTGTCACATTGGCGCCGCGAGATACCGTATCGATTCTTCGAAATATTTCCAAGCTATCGACGACACTATGCTACGCTGTGCACTCTGAAACTGTAGCCCGAAAAATGAACAATCTGTTTCTTAGCCGACGTGCAGCCCACGTCATTTTTATTTCTGCGACGTGGTGTACACGTCGCTGGCGATTTTGGAACAAAAGCATCTCGACGTGTGTGGCACGTCTTTCTAGCGCAAGTGGTTAATATCGATCTTCCAAATTTTATAAAATGGTGTCTGAAGCTCACCTCTCGAGTGCAAAGGGTTAATATGCGCAACACAAAAGTGAAAGTATACAGACGTTTGATTATTTTTGTAAGCGACTGTACTCCTCGACTGCTGGCGCGCCACGCAAATCGTCCAGGTCGATTTTCTCTGAAACGAGGCTTCCTTTGAAAAAATTTTATCCCACGTTTTCGACTTATTTTTTCACGTTGAATCGCCATCTTGCCGTTTCTACACGCAGTCACGAGACATCTTGTATAACCTTAAATTAATTCGACAAGTTTCGGGCTTGTCGCCCATTTCGTTTACCATGTTGAATTACCTCGCGCTGTTTTTCACTTTAGGAAGTTCACTGACGTTTCCAACGTTAAAAGATAACTGCTCTCATTTATGAAAAAACTTTAAAGTACTTTTTTCTGTCGGCGGTCAGATTGCAGAGAGTTACACATTCACACCCCTGGTTTCTTCCCATTTTTCCTTTCCTCGCTGAGCACCACTTCTCCCGTGTCCTCCATTGCTGTTATGTAAATAATCTGAATATCTCTTTTTCGCCAAAAGAGCTCTGATATATCTCCTTCTTACTCGTGCTACGTATTTACACATTTTACAATTTCTCTTCGCGTCTTTGTTTACGAATTCAGTAGTGGTGTATTTACTTTGCATGGAAATTATTATATTTATATATGCCGGAATATCTGGCCTGCTGATTTTATTTCCGTGTGCTGGTATTAGTAAATTCTCTAAGGAGGAAACGAAGTGCTGAGAAAAATTGATTATTCTTTTTCCCAATATTATTTTCACACTTGTTTATGGAGTTTATATTCATGGAATTATTTTACATTATTTTGCATTGTTAAATGGATGCGAATTATTTAAGATATTTTAGTATGGAATTTCGTACAATTTTTCCTTTAATTTTGGATATCTCGTGTTTTAGATTTTTAGAATATTTTCAGTTTCCTGATTTTTTTACAGTTGTTGTATTTGACAGGAGTTTGAGTTTAAGTAGAATTTGTTTTATTACATTTTGATCAGTTTAGTGGATAATTTACTGGTGGCAACATTGATGGGAAATTTGTATTTAATAATTTTATAATTTGTATCAAGTTCTTTTGGTATAATCGTGTAAAATGGGATTAATATTCATAGATGATGAAAAGGTCTCGCTCTCAGCTTTAAAATTTTGAAAGAATCCATTTGTTTAAAAATTACAAATTGCAATTTGTCCAGCTTTAAAATTTAAAATAAATCCATTTGTTTAAAAATTATAAATTGCAATTTGCCCAACTTAAAAATTTAAAATAAATCCATTTGTTTACAAATTATAAATTGCAAATCGACTAGCTTTAAAATTTTAAGAAAATCCATTTGTTTAAGAATTACAAATTGCAATTTGTCCAGCTTTAAAATGTAAAATAAATCCATTTGTTTAAAAATTACAAATTGCAAATCGACCAGCTTTAAAATTTGTAAAAAATCTATTTGTTTAAAAATTACAAATTGCAATTTGCCCTACTTTGAAATTTAAAATAAATCCATTTGTTTAAAAATTACAAATTGCAAATCGACCAGCTTTAAAATTTTCAAAAAGTCCATTTGTTTAAAAATTACAAAATGCAATTTGCCCAGCTTTAAAATTTTGAAAAAATCCATTTGTTTAAAAATTACAAAATGCAATTTGCCCAGCTTTAAAATTTTGAAAAAATCCATTTGTTTAAAAATTACAAAATGCAATTTGCCCAGCTTTAAAATTTGTAAAAAATTTATTTGTTTAAAAATTACAAATTGCAATTTGCCCTGCTTTGAAATTTAAAATAAATCCATTTGTTTAAAAATTACATATTACAAATCGACCAGCTTTAAAATTTTGAAAAAGTCCATTTATTTAAAAATTACAAAATGCAATTTGCCCAGCTTTAAAATTTTGAAAATATCTATTTGTTTAAAAATTACAAATTGCAAATTGACATATTAGACTATGTCTGGTATTGTTATATAATTATATCCAAAAGCGTAAAACAATAGAAAATTCGAAGACCTTCTCAGGCAGCATCAGTTTACATTATGTTAAAATCTTACGTACATTATGACGACAAAATTTCAATATGGCTAACGATGCATGGAAAATAACCTAGAATACAAATTTCAAACGTTTTAAATTTTTCCATATATGGAATTAATTTTGCAAACTCAATATCGATGAAATACTAAATTCTTTAATAAATTAAGATCAATTTTCATACAGTCTATAGGAATTTATCTGAAGTTAGAGATGATGAGATAATTCAGTTGCTTATAGGTTAATATAGAAATAAAATTATTCACCTCTACTCCCGAAAATGTAAATTTCTTTTACGTGAAATTAATTTTCAATGCACATAGTTGATGCAATAAGGAATTTTTTAATTAGCCTCTATAGATAACCTCAATACAGTGTAATAATGACGAGATAATGCATCAGATTTTTGAGATCTTTGGTAACAGATAAATTCTGTAACTAAGAAAATTTTGGTTCGGAAATTAGGAAACTCGGTAATGGGTTATAACGTCATGTCCAAAACTAACGCTTGGTTTATGAGTTTCCTAGGGACATGCGACGTTGTGGTCCCTGCTGATCCTCAGATCAGGATACCATGTGCCACGTTTCATGATGAAGGTCTCGTATGAGTCATGTCACGAAACTTTTTAATGGGGCTTCACTAATGAATATGTAATTCCTTTCAAATTACATTTCATTTTTCAAGTTACTTCTTTACGCATCTGTTAAGTAACTTCTAGTTACTTACTAGTGACTTTTGTATAACAGCAAAGTTCATAGCCATTTTATAATTATATGAACGCATATGAGTTTCATGCAAATGCTTATTTCAGGTTAAGATTCGATATATTAATTTATATTATTAATTATTTTAATTTTTTAATATAATATTAAAATTTATAATATTCTTTAATATTATATCATCTACATTTCTTGAATTTCATTTTATTTACTTATCATTATATTACTGTATTCTCTTACCATATTATTAATCTTTTACACTCGAGGGGTGCCTTCAGTCACTATTTAATAAAATTTTGAAGACTATAATTTTGAAGATTATAACATAATTAGTATGTATACCTTGATAAACTCTTTCACGAATAATATCTCCTATTCATAATATTATGAATATAATTATATTTAATAATCTAATAATTAACTTATAAATATTGTAAGTATATATAAAATATACTAAAATAAAATTTATTAATCTTAAAGAAATCAATAAAGGTTAAGGTCATAAAGTTACTAAATGAAATGGGAAATTAAATTTTAAATTTTTCATTTTATTTTATTAATATTCTGAATAATATAAAATTATTAAAATATTTTGAGTAAAAAAAGACAAAATAAATAATTTAAAAAAGTTTATTATAAAAGTTCTTAATAGTGTTGATTAATATATTAAATTTAAGATAATGTAATTGTTAATATAGTGTTAGGAGGTTGATTTGGAAGTTGAAACGCGTTCTTAATAATATAGCTGTATATTCACAACGATTAATATAGATTTTATTATTGCACTATTGCACGTGAGAACAAAATATCGTATACACTAGGCTGGTAAGCTAAAGTCCACCAACATATAGACAATATATCGTATAGTAACTTTCGGTAGCTGCCAACACATAGTTGGGCCTCTTCAGGGCGCGAAGTATGAATTGAATCATCTCAACAGTAATAGTATTCGAGGTATTGGAATTACTATAATTCCATAATTCTGAGTTATAATTCAATAATTCTGTGTTAATTATTATACGATTTTCTATTTACTGTTTGGAAAAATATCGTCGGATTTATGGCAAAGAATTTTTGAATTTCTACTCTTCTGTTGTGAAAAAATCGTCGAGTGCAAAGAGTTAAAATGCTATTAAATAGTATCAAATGAAATTGTGGAAAATGGTACCAAATAGTGCCATATGAAATGTAAACAAATGGTACCAAAATTAATGATACCAAATTGTTTCAAATACCACTAGTAATTAATTAATACTTTCTAATTCCCAGTTCAAAGAAAAATATATATTATTTCCAAAAATCGAAAAATTTTTCTTGGTAGACCTTATATTAAACATTTTTAAACTTTGCTTTAAAACGACAAGTTAAAATTATTATGCAAATTGTTACTTACAAAATAAAAAATATTCTCATATACCAGCCATTAATGAAATAAAAGTACATTTATGAATGTAACTATTTATAACAATTTATGTTCATTATTGATGAGATTAATGAAATCCTTTTTCTTTTTTTTCCATTTTTTTGATAATATTATTTAATTATTTAATCCATGATTGTTAATTGACTTATTTAATATTAATTAAATTATTTGAGCCACGATATTGTTTGATTTTATTCACAAATTATGCAAATTATTTCTAAATTATAGTTTGCCCTGTCTTTAATCATGCATGAGTCTTTTCTTCATAAATTAAGAAAAGTTTAATTAGAGAAAAATTTTTTAAAGTATTTTTACTAATAGTAGAGTACTAGACTACTAATAGTATTCTACTATAATAATAATTTCTACATAATTTTAAAAGTTATGCGCCTATTACGAAGATCTAAAGTTATTTTTTCAATTGACTAAAACGTTCAACAATCCATATCGCGATGTTTGCTTAATCCATTGGTATGCAGCAGTCAGCTGACTCAACGAGAGCATAGCCAAATGTAGAAAAAAAAAAACACGATTACATTCGTGAGGATTATCATGGAAATAACTTAGACGTTGGGTACCTGATGTTTGGATATTCCCTTCGCTTAACGCAATCATTCTCCTTGGATTTCGAAAACCAGCGGAAAATTTGCTCCAGATATTTGATTTCTTCAATTACTAAAATCATGCAAACTGCTCTTGGTAAGGGTAATAACTATTATTTGCGTAGAAACTTTTTATTTGTCTTCGTTATGTCACTTAAATTATTACCATTTGTGTATATCATATATGACTGTTATTTATATATTAAAAATTAGTATTATAGTTACAATGTGAAGTATCTGTTCAAAGCCAGGAGTCAATTAGTGATTATTGACAATGTATTGCTGTTTTTGGCAAAATTAAAATATTGATATATTAAAAATATGGTTATTTATATAATAAAAATTAGTGTTATAGTTACAGTGCTAAGTATCTGTTCAGAATAATTATAAAACCATGAGTCAATTAGAAATTATTGACAATATACTGCTGTGTTTGAAAAAATTAAAATATTGATATATTAAAAATATGGTTATTTATATAATAAAAATTAGTGTTATAGTTATAGTGTTAAGTGTATGTTCAGAATAGTTATGAAGTGTGTAGTCATTTACCAATTACCAACAATATACTGCTGTTTTTAACAAAATTAATATTGACTTTTAGTCACATAGAAATATTTGTATGTATCTGTTATATTGTTTCAATTATTTATTTGCATATTATATAATTATTTCAACTATTTCGATTAGGTGTTGTTTCAATTGTATGTGGTTCAAATTATTGTAATCATTTATTACTTCGATTGTTTACATTGTTTCAATTACTTCAATGATATGATATTAAAATTCCTGTAATTATACGTTATTTCAATTATTTTAAATTTAATTATTTTAAATGTTGCTTCAGTTATTACAATTATACATTGTTTCGATTATTTTAATTATATATTATCTTAATAATTCCAATTATTTCAATTTTATGTTGTTTCAATTAATGTAATCATATATTACTTCAATTATTTTAATTATTATTTCAGTCATTTCAAGTATTTGAATTTTATGTTGTTCCAATTATTGTAATCATATATTACTTCAATTGCTTCAATCGTTTCAAGTATTTCAATTTTATGTTGTTCCAATTATTGTAATTATATATTACTTCAATTATTTCACTTATTATTTCAATTTTATGTTGTTCCAATTATTGTAATCATATATTACTTCAATTATTTCACTTATTATTTCAATTTTATGTTGTTCCAATTATTGTAATCATATATTACTTCAGTTATTTCAATTATTATTTCAATTTTATGTTGTTCCAATTATTGTAATCATATATTATTTCAATTATTTCAATTATTGTTTCAATTATTTCCAGTATTTCAATTACGTGTTTTTCCAATTATGATAGTTATACATTTTTTCGATTATTCGAGTCGTATATTATTTCAATTATTTCAATTATCTATACGTATATATCATATTCAGCTAGATACTAAAGTCGGTAATTCTAGCATTTATTTCTAATTTCTATTTTTCTAAGTATTTATTTAAAATAATGATAAGACTAGAAGTGAATAGCATCCAGGGGAGTATTTTGTCCCAAACCCATACTCTACTTTGGTCTCTCCAGAAATTTCTATACAGCATCGGCACCCCACTATTCCGTACGAGTTCTTGTACGTTACTTCTCGTTTAGCTTCTGTTCGAAATCGGTCTTGATAGCCTCAGTGGGACACGGCATCCAATCGAATGTCTCTTGAGCGCTTTTTCCATTTGGAACTCAATATTCGCTTTCGTTGCTAGAAATTGTTGGGTTTTAAACCCTCTGTAAATTTTTATCAAATTTCCCGCTACACGAAATTTATTCATTAATTGTCATAGTGTAACCTTAATATATTTACAATTAAAAATCAATTTAAAATTATGTGTCATACGTAAATAGGATTGAAAAATGTCGAAAATATTTATACAGTTAAATGAAATAAATTTTCCATAGAAATTTCAATTATATTTCATACTTAAATAGGATACAAAAATTTGGAAAATATTTATACAGTTAAATGAAATAAATTTTCCATAGAAATTAAAATTATGTTTCATACGTAAATAGGATAAAAGGATTTCGGAAATACTTACACATTTAAATGAAATAAATTTTTCCTAGAAATTAAAATTGTGTTATATATAAGTAGAATAAAAGAATTTTGAAAATCTTTATACAGTTAAAGGAATTAAATTTTCCATAGAAATTAAAATTATATGTCATATGTAAATAGGATACAAAAATTTCGGAAATATTTATATGGTTAAATGAAATAAATTTTCCATAGAAATTTCAATTATGTTTTATACTTAAATAGGATACAAAAATTTGGAAAATATTTATACAGTTAAATGAAATAAATTTTCCATAGAAATTAAAATTATGTTTCATACGTAAATAGGATAAAAGGATTTCGGAAATACTTACACATTTAAATGAAATAAATTTTTCCTAGAAATTAAAATTATATGTCATATATAAATAGGATACAAAAATTTCGGAAATATTTATACGGTTAAATGAAATAAATTTTCCATAGAAATTAAAATTATGTGTCATATGTAAATAGGATACAAAAATTTCAAAAAAATATTTATATAGTTAAACGGAATAAATTATCCATAGAAATTTAAATTATGTTTCATACTTAAATAGAATTCAAAAATTTCGAAAATATTTATACAGCTAAATGAAATAAATATTTCCTAGAAATTCTTCATTATCTACAATATATACTTAATTTTATATTCTTAATATATACTTAATAATAATAACAATTACATTATTAATAAAATTAGTAATAATTTTGCTGTCACAAATTCTAATAATTTATTTATTCGCTCATTCATTAATTTTACATTTTTGAACACAGTTATTACACGAGTGTATCAATTTCACTGGTCATTATTTGATAATGACAAATTGGCCCTGATTTTCACGAAGGAATCTGATTCAGAGCTGAACGTTACAAAGCACAAAGTTGCAGGAAGCTCTCGAAGTCCAATGGAAGGTTCTTTTTAAAGTCCAAACAAAAATCCTTTCAAGAGTCTATCCGTGGATGTATCTTTGTTGGAATTTAATTAAGTTGAAACACGTTCTGTCCAATTCAGCAAAGTTTTATGAATTTTCGACGGCTGGTGGTGTCGTTATTTGATTTAAATCTCAAAGCACTCTAAAGAGCCGAAGATTAAACGGAACATTACTTTTGCAATTGTATTGAAAATCGGACATAAAGTTTTATTTATGCTTCACTGATCTTGCATGATTTGTGCTACGAATTGTTGAATTTATTTTTTAACTTTTTAATCTATATTTCCTAATTTCTGTACTACTTAACGTGTACCTGCATGTGCAAATAAATGAAGTGCAACATCCTATTTAGAAAAAAGAACAAAGATGACTTTTTCATATTATTAGCTTTATAAAATAGAATAAAATTATTGCTACTATGTATTGTCCATGTGTAATGTACATTGGATAGCATAGATAGTATATGTGTGGCAGAAATTTACAATGTATTATATAGTAGATAATATATTATAGTCTACTATATTACTATACTATATTACTATACTATATACTATATATACTATAATATATCACTATGCAATATACAATATATATAGTAGATAATATAGATAATATAGTATATGATATAGTATAGATAAGAGTATATATATATACTCAACTTTGGAGTAAATATATGTACCTGTGAAATTTATTTCAAATTTCTATAAAGTTCTAGCTAATTAGTAATAATGGAGTTTCAATTGATAAAGTTAGGTGACGCATCCTGTATATTTAATTTAGGAAAATATGAAAATGTGAGTAAAATAATGGGAGTCTGTAAATATTAGAAATTCTTATATCTAATAACAGTTTGATATTACTAGATGAATATTTAGACCTCATTAGAAAGTTGCTGGTGTCGCGTCGCGTCGCGATCTAACCTCTCGTGTTTCAGGTACGGGTTGTACAGCCGTCTCGCGACTACGACACGTGTTGCCCGCCAAATGAATATTGGGCAACTGTTTCAGTTGCACGAGCAGAAAAACGTCGCCTGTACGACGGTCTACGTTCGAAACTCGTTGGAAAGACACGATGTCGTTGAGCGCTCGTTCGGAAGTCGTTGCAAGGAACCGATGTCAAAGACAGTAACGGGTCTTCCTTGTTCCACGACGGAACAGCTGGTTTATTAAGAAAAGCATGGATAAGCCAAGTATTACACAAGAATTATTAATAAAGGATTTGTGTTAGTTGTTGATAATTTCTTTAACCTAATTCTTAACCTAATTCTCTTTGATTTAAATGCAATCTACTATATAAATATACTATTTTCTCTTGATAATCATGGAGGCATAGAGTAATACCTACAGTAATAATCCAATGTATATTATTTTCAATATGAAAAGGAGGTATTTAATAGCAGGTTTCTAAGTTATCAATTTTGTTAGCATGAATTAGAATATTTTTCCATTTTCAGAGAAGTTCCATCTGCTAGCTTTATTATTTGTTACTGTAATAGTTAATGCAATAAATTGTAACATAAATTGAACATAAATATATATAATATATATAAGTATACAGGTAAAATAGATAAATAAAATAAAATTCAAAATATAAATATTTTCAAAGTTTACTGCAGAGGTTACAACGATATTTAAATAATATTGCTCTTAATTATATGTTTTGTTCTTAACTATGTAATATCATTTAAGTCTTGTGACAATATTCTTTTCTCTACTAAGTACAGTAGGTGTTGTGTCCTGCTAGCCCTGGACTTGGTCCTAGCTCATATATATGAAATGTTATAGCAACTAATTGTGAGTATCTTCGTTAAATCCTTTAAGCATTGAGAGTAGAGCATTGTCCAATTGAATTAATCCTGAAAATCCACGAGGATCTCATTTTGCTCTATTAGCTGACACATTAATTAAGACTAGGATTACTGACCTGTAATATGTACCTAGATATTGGTATACGCTAAAACTACCAAACCAATCAACATCTAACAAACTAATTTTAGATCTATAGCTTTAACAGTTACTGAAAGTGTACAGTCACCATTCAAAATATATAAAATATATATTGTTATCCAATTTATCCTGTTTTAATTAATACAAAGGATATCTTAATCCTAGGAGTCCAAAGCCTTTAGTGAACTTATGGCATCTTGAAAAGAGGTTCCTCGAGCCCATACTACCCCCCATGTATTTTTCTTGAAGAAATTGATGTTTTCATAATGTTTTATAATCTTTGAGTATGTTATACATCATTAATGATACATTATGTATTTTATGAATTATATTTATATGCATATTGTAGAGTCACACAGTCTCTATTACGCTGGAGAGTACTTTGGGTTCTCGAATTTCACTGCAGACTAGGGACTGTATTTGACTCACAAGGAGAGTCAGGTAGACTGTAGGCATTTGGTCTTCTGAAGAATTCGCTTGTCCTAGGACTCGTTGACTTTTGGGGTAGATATGGCTTCGTCACAATCGCATTGACAAGTCATCAGTGAAAACGCGAAAGAAAATTCTCATTGGACAAAGATACTCTCTCGCTCACATTTGCAACAGAATACACACAAAGAGTACCACAATATATATATACTGTAAGATTTTTTGCTAAATTAATCCTATGTAGACAGAGATCTGCTCGTCTGATAAATAATAAACTCCCTTTTAATAACAAAACATGTTTATTTAATTAAAATATTGCATTGACAAGGAGGATGCAAGTCCTTCTGGTCACCGATTTGGTTCAAACTTTGCAGGTTTGTAGATCTGGTCATGCAGTTTAAGAAACTGTACAATTATAGGGGCAACTACTTAGTAGCAGTACAATAGAATCACATTTGTTGTAGCCCTAGGTCCGAATGTTCCAAGTTAAATAGGGGGGCTAACTTATTTCTTTACTGTTAACATCCCTTGATCACTGGACACTCGTTACCACCCGACCACCACTTGGGTGAACCTTAGCAAGGTACAATAAATCACCCTTGAGACGATGCTCCTGAAGGCCCAATTTGTTTAAACATCCATCATCACCGAATGACGTCGAGGCTAATACACACCCTCAATATTGTTCACAATCAATAGGAAGACACACATCTACCACTTACATTTCACACCGACCAATTAGAACATATAGGAATTTATAAAACCACCGAGACAGGAGTGATACGGAGAGCTGTTCTTGAAATTTAAAGAAGACAAGGCAACAGTCACGACTGTCGCGTTGCGATTGAATTTTGGAGAAATTCTGACGGGTTGTAAGTCCGTCTCGCGATCTCGTTATGTTGCCTACCAAATTAATATTGGACAACTGTTTCAATTATCGCGAGCAAAAGGAAGATCTCGGCTGGAGTCGAACGCTAGACTCTGGTACGACGATAGGAATCGAACTCGACTCGACGTTTTCGTGGAACTGCTCTCTTGGAGGTCTCGATTGGAAGTCTCGAACTGTTCTCCTTGAGGTTTCGTTTCGAAGTGTCCTCCTCGATTTTCCTAAGATCGGTCTTAGGAAAAATCGGGAGCTCGCCAAATATTATTGGCTAATTGGACCAAGGGCGATCCCTTGGTCCGCAAATCGGTCACCTCGAAGGAAGGGAAGGTCCTCCCAGACGAAGACGGTGGTGGAGGGAACCCTCTCCTTCGAGGTGAGGTACGCGGGGTCCACCCTGCGCGCTGGTGGCCCCATCCGCCGTTTATGGCCCCTCGCTAGGGCCCGAGGATCCCAACGTGTGCGGACCACGCGGAGCCCTCATGCCTATCGTCAGCCAAGTCTCAAGTGCCGTCGCCTAATTTCGTTAAATTAGGGTTTTCACGGATTCTCGTGTTCCGCGACACGAGAAGTCATAATAAAAGAGAAAGTTTTCAAACGTGCTGAAGGCATGGATAGGAAAATTCCGATGCCGAATTGTTTTGGCCCTAAAGACCTGACTGTTGGAAGACCGTAACTGTGCCTTCCTTGTTCCACGTTGGAACAACGACCAAGGAACCCTATCTCGAATCTAAGACAGTCAAGACAAGCCACAATTCAGCGCCAGAGGACAGTCTCACATCAGAACTCTTTAGTTCAGCCCTAACCAGGTCTGGCTCGATTAATTTAGAGTAGGCTGCATCCCTGCAACATTGTTGCATCCGTGTAACAGGTCTTACAAGCCCGTGGATCTCCAAACGTGAGAGTTGCAGTGTTCGGGACTCAACAATATTGAAATTAGAATTTAGAAGACTTGGAATACACATGGAACGAAATTATACTCTAGTTTCTCTTTTAGAACTTCTAGAGTTCAGTAATGACCTACTTCTAGCCTGTCAGACTGATCTCTCCCTTTAAAAAGAAATAAATATTCTTCCGCGTATTGTGAGCTATAAAATAATCACCACGCTAACAACATCGTTCATAAAAGAGGAGAAAATCTGACGGAACCATAGCGTCGAGCCCATTGTTTCCTCAGCAACAGTGGCAGCAAATAGCGTTGCCTCTAGAGCTGAGGAAAGGCGCTCGTGACAGGGAATAATTCCCTCAGTCGACTGTGACAGGGGATTCGTAGATACGCAACAGTCCGTGGTATTTAGCTCGTGAAGCTTCGAAACTTTTATTGCAAAGTATGGAACTAAATAAGTTCCCGTGTTATTCATGGCAAGTGCATCTCTGTAATGTATGCAGCGCCAGGGACGTTTAACAATCGTGATAATTTATGAGATCGTAAATGAAAGCGCCGGTGGAAAGTTCAACGCGGCGTTAAAATGAGTTCTCTTGTTACGACGGTGTTATTTATTGGAAAATAAAACCAGGCTCGACACATGCCCTGTCCTGATTCCTCGCGCTGTAACGCGAACTTCCTTTTTATCACGTTTCCGCACAGTCTGCTGCGATAGCCTGTTATGACTCCAGAGTGCACGTGTACCAACCAATTTCAGGTTACGAATTGTTTTGTTTAAATAAAAATCGATATACCGTGTGGTATCTCGTTTAACCCTTTGATTACCACATGGAAATCACGTGTTTCCCTCAGGACACCACGGGAGTGCATTGCTAGATGCGAGATTTGTTCTAATATTGTAGGATGGCAGAACTGGTCTTGAGACACCGGAAATTCACGAAAGAACAGGAACGCGATAACACAAACTCAAAACTCGTAAATTGATTTAACTTAGGGAAAGAACACCAAGATAACGAAAACACACAAAGACGCACTCTGTTAAAACTCTCTCTCCAACACCAAGCGACTCACGCTTGTGCTGGTCACAACCGATTTCTAAGGACTCTGTTTTGGTTGTCAAGGACCACGCTTTTATGCTTTCCTTAACCTACGCTTCACCTCCCCGTAGAGGAGTCACGCAACTTAATTTTGTTATATAGAATAACTTTTCGATTTGCTTCTAGAAGATATCGATCGGTTTACAATTTGTTTTTGTTGGCAATAGCCGATTCGCGATTTCTTTTGGTATCCTACA
Organism: Eufriesea mexicana; assembly: GCF_001483705.2. Taxonomy (NCBI): domain Eukaryota; kingdom Metazoa; phylum Arthropoda; class Insecta; order Hymenoptera; family Apidae; genus Eufriesea; species Eufriesea mexicana. Next base: position 107,197 of record NW_016910573.1, read on the forward strand.
ATATTTTCCCGATGTTCTAATAAAAATTTTTAATCGTTCAATGTGGCACTTTTTATTTCAAAGTAGCTTCTAATTAGAGGTTATATTCAAGATGCACTAACTGTCAATTTCCATTCTATATTGTTCAATGTAGTTTATAGTAGTTCAAGCGCTACGGTCACTAGTGACCACCTTCTTCGTCACCATTTTCAGCCAACAACAGTCACTGCCTGTGTTTAAAGGAGTGTCAGCGGAATTAGTCAGCCGTGGGATGTATAGACGCTGTGCCTTCTTTTCTCGAACGCACAGTACTTATAAATCACGTCATTGACTACCGAAAAGCAACTTCTTTGACGGTTTCCCATTCCTCGACTGAAAGTCCTTCCGACACACCCACGTCCAATCAAAAAATTCTATTTTTCCTTCACTGACATAATAGAAAGACAATACAGGAATCAAGAAACAGAACATGTTCGACACCCATCACTGAAACATCTTATAAATATAGTAAAACGCGTGTTCGAAATAGTACTACCCTAACGTTTCATATTTAATTATTGTACAGTTTAGTTACAATAAATAATCTATTTCCAATTACACTCGTAATCCTTGAAAATATAAAACTAATCTTGCAATATTAAGTTGGCGCGTAATGTGTTCTTGACAATTGGAGAAATTCAATTAATTAGACGCAATAAATTAGGTTTGTTTATAATTTTGGGGGTAGGGATGATGAAATATTATTAAAAAGGGAAACTTTCTTGATTATTTTATTTTTCTCATTCTGTGCAGCTATTTCTGAAACTTATCGAGGAAAATCGACGTTTATAGGTTATGTTATCTAGGTTGAACGCTCCTATTCCACGTCTTTGACGAGTTAGGTTAAATGTTCTTCGTGCTGAGAACTATGGCTCGATCGAATATAAATTATTAAATATTTTATTCACTGTATGCAAATATAAATCATTATTTCCACGAAATTCGTATTAATTTTACGCCTTTTATGAAAATAAATTATGCGATTGATAATTCCAAGATTATTGATACCGATATTTTTCGTTATTATTGTATATAATTTATCTTCATATGTACATTATAAAAATATATGACTCTAGTATAGTTTAAATCTTCTTATTGTTAGTTTTAATTCCTGAGGTGGAATAATATTTCGAATAGTAAGTTTCAAGATAATTATCGAATATATTTTTAGGTTAGGATCTTCTGTGATCCTTTTAATGAGTATTCATGGTCGATAGAAATCAGAGATTGTTTGTTCCTTAAGCAAATATATTTCAAGATAAACTGAAATTGTAAATTTCTGTTTTAAGTCTTCCTTATTACCCTGGAAATTCGAAACGTAATTTTATGATTCTGTGTAATCAATGCAGATCCAGAGCAAATGTGTATCTTGGTGTAACATCGTAACCTGTGTTCGTTATTTCATGATTAAAACAAGCTTTATGGTGTTTGTATTGTATGGATTTTATCCGTGAACATTATTACAATATATTATACAAAACAATATATTAAATTTCTTCATAGATTTACATATATTATTTCTTTATTTACCTTAAAATAATTTCAACATTTGCAGTATTCAGATTTTAGAAATTTGTTGGGAACAAAGATAAGCCATTATCTTTTAAAGTATTGCGTTTTGAGTAAATAATGTATATATAATAAATAGTAAAATAAACTTTTCAATTTTATTACCCAAGAAAATAAAAATATTGAGAAATAGCACACCTTTTATAACAGTAGAATAAAATAGTATAATAAAATAGTAAATTAGTATAATAAAAGAATAAAAAAGAATTGTTTTGAAAAATAAAAATTCGATTAGGTGATTAAAATAATCAAAACAAATAAAAATTTTTAGTCACTTTGGTTATATTTACATGACTGATTTTAGCAACAACAATAACATTGTATAAATCCATTCAAAAATTATCTACATATATATACCTATTATTATGATTAATAATAATCAATAATAATCCGAAAATTAAAAATGTGAAATGAAGGGAAACAAAAATATACGTAACAAGTGTATTTTAATTTCGCCAAATAATAATTACAAATAATAAGAAATAAATTATAACATCATTAATATTTGTGAAGAAGCAAAAGTTATTATAAAAATTCGTATATTTGGACGAAGAAATGAAGAAGAATGTTCACATTCTACATGACTGTTGGCAAAATTTCTCGAGGTCCTTTTGAAAAGTATGAGCGGCACCGAAAGTCTTCAGAAGTAAAACTCAGGGAAAGTGATTATGACTCTTGATGGTCTACGAAAGTTCAGGCATCAACAATAATTTTAACTTCTCTGCTAGAATGGCAAAAGTTTGTCTGTTTTCTCAAACATGAAATTACGATGACCCAGTCACTGGCGAATATTTGATTCCCAATTTTCATGAAAAAGCGATATTATTTCCATGTATTACATTTACCAAACCTCTTCCATCGGAAACCTTTTCGACAATGAAATTGCAAAAGATACCTGAAACAGTCGTCACCTGTTTCACCAAAAACGAGACTATGATCCTAAACATTTACCCAAAGTATTCCTCATCTTCAAAATTATTAACACCTTTCCTTTCTTTAGTCAGGAGATTTCAAATGCATGATGAAACTGTTAGTGATGGATGAAATATCAATAACGATAAGAACAATTCTTTATTTAATTACAAAGAATGCTACAAATATTACTATAATCGTTATTACATTTGATATGACGTATGTTTGAGTATCTGATTACACGATTAACTCTTTGCATTGTATATTATAGAAGCAACTCTCAGTCACTATCCAGTGAAATTCTAAATTTTTATTCCAATTAATTTATCAATTTAAATTTGATATCAATTATGATATCAAATTTAAAGTAATGTAACGATACAAGAAATATTTGCTAACATTTCTTATATTTCTTATACAAAAATTTGGGTGACATGCTTCACCATTTTTTCTATTTGCTTACAGCCTTTATGTATTTTATAATATAACAATGAATATAAAATAATATATAAATAATATAAATATTTTGAATGAATCTGTGGGGATCCATCCACAGGGGTTTATATTAACCTCTTAGGCACGGCGGGACTTTACGCGGGACTTTCTCGGTACGGCAGAGTTGAACGCGAATTACGTGTAAATGATACGGCACTGCAATGTCGCGTCGCGTCGCGATTGAAATTCTCGTATTTTCGACGGGTTGTAAGGCCGTCTCGCGACTACGACACGTGTTGCCCGCCAAATTAATATTGGGCAACTGTTTAAGTTGCACGAGCAGAAAAGAGTCGTGTCTACGACGGTCGACGTTTCGAAAAGAACCGTGACGTGTTGTTGATTCGAAGAGAACTGGTTCAAGAGAACCGATGTCTCTGATGTTTCGTATGGAAGTGGGTTAAGAGAGAACCCGTGTCTCTCGGATCTCGAACCGAACTGTTCGGAGCGAACCCGTGTCTCTCAGAGCTCGTACCGAAGTGTGTTAAGAGAACCCGTGTCTCTCAGGGCTCGTACGGAAGTGAGCTCCTCGATCTTCCTAAGATCGGCCTTAGGAAAAATCGGGAGCTCGCCTAATATGATTGGCTGTTTTTGACCAAGGGCGTTCCCTTGGTTCGCGAATCCGTGACCTTGGAGAAAGGGAAGGTTCCCCCAAAAACAACGATAGTGGAGGAAACCCTCTCCTCCAAGGTGGGGTACCTGGGGTCCACCCTCGCGCTGGTGCCCCCATCGGTCGTTTATTACCCCTAGCGAGGGCCTGAGGCTTCCAACGTGTGCGGACCACGTGGAGCCCTCAGGCCT